>NC_081538.1:1000661-1215661 GCF_030273125.1 Centropristis striata | reverse complement strand
TACCCTAAAAATAATGTGATTATACAGTAGAAAACCCACTCACTGTATTTATTACAGTGAAGTTCTGGCAACCATAGCTACTAGTATTTTACCGTAAATTAAACAGTTTTTCTTTTACAGTGTATGTTGGTTACAATATATGTGGAAAAACAGGGAGATCTGTAAGTTTGTGTGTTGTACAACATAAAGCCCAAATGCAGAAATGTCTTATTTGTGAAACATTTTAAGAAGTCAGTATTCAGCTTCAGTGTTCTCATATTTGGGACATCCAATAGTGGTTGATGTTCACCCAAGTAGGGGTTGATGGATATCCAGATTGGACAGAAGTTGGATTTTGGTGGGAAATCAAAAGTTTGTGGGTTGATATCAACCCAATGTTGGGTTTTGATGGATATCCAATTTTGATTTCCCACCAAAATTCCACATTCGAGGTTGATGTCAAGCCAATGTTGGGTCTTTTACGTCAACCAGATTTGAATATCCAACTATGATTTAATGTCCTTCCAAAGTTCGAGGTTGATGGTTGAAACCCAGTTCTGGGTTTTCTTATTATTCTGAGTTTTGAAGGATATCCAATTTTGATTTCAAACCAATATCAGATTATTTTTAACATCAACCTGATTTTCATTTACAACATGCTGTTAATTGCTGTCAACCCAACTTGGGGTTTCTTATGAAAACCTTATTTTAAATTTCTAACCAAAGTTCAACATCCATTCATCATTGGAGGTTGATGTCAACCCAACATTGGGTTATGAAGGATATCCAATTTTGATTTCCAACCAATATCCATCCAATATTGGAGGTTGATGTCAATCAATTGGGTTTTAATGTCAACCTGATTTTCATTTTCAGCCAAAATTCAACATTCATCCCATGTTGTTGATTGATGTCAACCCAACTTGGGTTTTCTTACGAAAACATTATTTTAAATTTCTAACCAAAGTTCAACATCCATTCATTGTTGGAGGTTGATGTCAACCCAACATTGGGTTATGAAGGATATTCAATTTCGATTTCCAACCAATATCCATCCAATATTGGAGGTTGATGTCAATCTATTGGGTTTTAATGTCAACCTGATTTTCATTTTCAGCCAAAATTCAACATTCATCCCATGTTGTTGATTGATGTCGACCCAACGTTTGGTTTTTGAACATTTCTAATTTTGATTTCCAACCAATATTTACCATCTGCCAAATGTCTTTTTCAGCTTAAATTGATTTCCAGTTATCCATAAACCTCAGATCAGATTGTTAACCAAGTTTGTCATTAAGGAGTTGCCTCTTGTCATTTGAGAATGTATTTTTCTTCAAGGTTCAAGGTGGATATGTCGCTTTTCCTTGTGGACCTCTTTATTTTTTTGTCCTATATTCTTCAATTTCTGTTTTCCAACTATACTGTGGGCACTTTCATGCTAAAACGAGTTATGTTTCAGTATTTCTCTGGTTTCTTTTTAGATTTTCTGCACAGAATATTTTTCAACCTTATGGTTAACTTGCTCACCGCCACAGCACATGTACAAATCCTGACAGAGACATGAAAACATAACAGCAGTGGGGGTCCGGTAAAACCTATTATCCTGCCAAGCAGAGTCATGTGGCTGCATACTGGGGCGGGTCAATGCCTCTCAAAGGTGGTGGTCCTGCACAGATTACCATGGCAACCGCCTGACAGCCGTTACATAACAGCCGATCAAACCCTTTCTTTCCCACTGAGGGCTTTAACAGTGTTGTCAAAAAGCAGCGTCGTACTGTTTTTACTGTGGAATTGTTCACAGGAAGTGGGCTGCGTTTAACTTTCCTCCTTCACTGCTGTATGTTTACTCGAAAATGGAGCTTTTTTTCGACGTTGAATCGGCTCCGTAGAAAACAAAAATATTCTCTTTTGTAGCATGTTCTAATTTTTACCAATAGGAGCATCTTATATAAATCCTGTTCTATAAGCTGAGTGTACAGAACTCCTGTGGGACAGTGTGTGTATGTTTAAAAATCCATGAAGAGGTGTCTCCCCTCATTAAACACTCTATACCATGAGATGTCTGCGTGCCTGGCTGCTAGCTTCATGAAACATAGAACACACATACACAGCTACTCCATTAAAATCTTTAGTATGTACAGGTATATGTTGTCAACCTAGCTGACTGGAATTTAATGAATCTAAGCACACTGCAAAAAAGCCAACTTGTATTTTTTGGCCTAAAACAGTGATTTAAGTTGGTAAAACTTGGAAATATAAATTACTGACATTTAGGGCAATAATGTAAGTTAGCACAACAAAGGAAGCTAGTTGTCTGCTCAAAAACAAGTTGGTGAGTTGTTGTTACTTATATCTTTAAGTTGGGGTTCACAACAAGGGACAATAGTTCTGATAACTCTTATTTCTTTGTTGTGAAATGCAGGAAAGCGGTGAAATTCAGTCATTAGCGAAAGCTAGCGGCTACCTAATGCTAGCGGCTACCTGATGCTAGCGGCGCTGCTTGTTACAGCTACAAGAGTAGCCATTAGCGTATCAATGCTAACTCAAAATTGTGGTCGCAATATTAGCTGACAAGTTATTACAATGTAAATTATAAGTTACAGTTGAGTTGCCCAAAATCAGAATTCAGAGTTAAGCAAACTCAACAAACAAAACTTAAAATATTTAGTTTAATTGTCCAACTTAAAATTTTATCGAAGTTTGTTGCTTTGAAATTTTGAGTTCACCCAACTTTTCTTTTTTTGCAGTGCACCTGGCGTCTGCCTGTCGCTTTTGTATGTCATACATTTGCATTTTTTAAAATCTTATTTTTAATTTTACATCAGTCTTGTATTCAGTCTATTCTCCTATATATTCGTTCTCCCCTCAGGTCCCTTTAATAAGCTATAGCTCCAGTTTTACAGCCCCTTCTGGAGCACTGAATGTGTTTATGCACCAACATTTCCATACTCGTCCTGTATGAAATATTTACTGACAGAATCCAAGAGATTTGTCAGAAGACATCTAAAGACTCCCGCATTGACGGACCGGGAATGTTTTTTGACACAAAGTTGGACTGAAAGCCACTCAATCTGTCATCGTCTGCTGCAGGATGAGATCAGATCGGCTACCTGAGAGCGTTCTGTGTTGTAATCACGTCCGATCACTCAGCGGGTTCTCATGAACGCAATCACCGGGATTATCATCTCCCTTTTATCAGATAAAATGTGCATGTTTCTGTATGTGTTCGACTTTAAATCGTGGGCACGTGTGTGTGTGTGTTTCTGTCGACAGGCCTACCCCCTTTACGCACCAGCACGCCAGAATCTTTTTGTGGATTCCAGATGTCATGGCAACAGCATGACAGTAGCCTCAAGCCCACGCGGCAATCGTCACTGATGAGGTAAATATGCTTTACTGCGCTAAGAGATGTCAGCACGCACATCACGCTGTCTTTCTAACGCTGCAAGACAACATAATTCTCCCGCTGGTAATGAGTTCCTGACATGCAGCTGCTTTTAAAAAAAGGATGCACTGCCTGATTTTTGGAGACAGAGAGAGTGGTGACAGGAAATAGAGCAAAAAGCTGCATTCTGTCTTTTTGCTGTGGCATAAACCAGCGCAGCAGTGGCAGATGACACCGGTTGCCCAGAGAGAGCATGCAGAGACAGAAATAGAGAGAAAGGGTGTGACATAAAAGCCTCACAGATGCATCCATGGATTATTTAAAGTGTTAAACCCTCCCGACTTGTAAAACAACAGCAATCAGTCTGCAAAGCTGCTCAGAAAGCGCTCACTTTCCTGGAATGAACCAGCTTATAATGACAATTTCTGAAAGCAAGTAGAATGAGATCATTGATAATGTATTTCTTTTTGTTTAATCTGCTGCATCAGAAACAGTTAACATCAAAGCCTCAGGCAGGCAGAGAGGATGGACAGCTGGTGAGATTTGTGAGGTGTCCTCAAGCGTGGTTTTCCACCCAGGAGGCCCGGTCTCTGGTGGATTCTCAGAAAAAACTGCTGGGTCCCTATAGACCGTCACAGCCACGTTTACGTGTTGATGAAGCTCCTCGCAAAAGGTCAAAAATCTGAAAATCAAATGTCACACGGAAAGGGAAAAAAAAGCTTGGATGCTTTCCAGTTTTAAAACTGTTGTTTGAATTGGCACACACACTCTCAAACACTCAGGCACACTGACACACACACACACACAGTAACACACAGGCAGCTGGTGGTTAACATGTAACCTACTGCAGGGCTGGTTGTATAATCTGTGATTGGGCTCACACCCAGGAGGACTGAGAGCTTGTTGGTGCCTGTGGGTTCATGCATATGTATGTCAGAGAAGTTCATGGGGTCAATTTTGAAGTTTAGTTATTTAAAAAATATTAACAAAAATAAGGCTTTCGGCTTTCATGAATTTTACTGAAATACAACAACAAAAAAGTCATTAAAAATAAAAAGAGGCATATGAATTTAAACTGATTTTATTTCCCCCCAAAAGCCTAAACATGACAATCTACAATCTACTTACAAAAGTGAAAATAAATACAACATAACGAACTTGGAAATGGTTAGCCTACACAGTTCTTTGCATTTCAATGGATAAACGTCAGTAATGTAACATTAAGCAGCAATTAGCATATTAGCTAGCTATGCTAATGTTGTTAGCAAACTAACATTCACGGAAAAGTTACACAAACAGGTAGAAAGAAAATGTAAAAATCTTAATGTTATCATTTTAAGCTAATATTACCTTTGCTAATGACATAGCGAGCTAACGTTAGTGTACTTTAAGTTACAGATATATTAAAACATTAAGGTTATTTTGTTAATTTTGGTGTTATTGGAGTTTGTGTGGCTGTTTACAACGAAGTAAACCACCAACAGAACGGACTGACAGAGATATTAATAATGCAGTGTAGATTGTGTGTAGAAATATGGCATAACAAAATAAACATTGCACATTGGTTACATTATCTTTTACTACTGTGCAATATCTTTTACACAGTAGTTATCTTTACATTTTGTTTATATCCACCCACATCATGTAGATTATCATTTCTTTATTGTTGATATTGTTTTTTGCTTTTATATCCTATTTTATATTTGCTATTTTTTATACTACCCCTGGTTAAACTTATCCTTTCTGCTATCCACTTGCTGCTGTAATGGTGCAAGTTCCCATAGTGGGACTAATAAAGGCTTATCTTATCTTATCTTATGGTAAATAAATGTATGTTATTGTATACTGATGACTGGAGAGAGGTACAGAAAGGATTGATTTAAAAATAACAAAGTCTAATTTTTCAAATCTCCAATTTCAAATGTATATTTTTCTTGTTTCTCTGTACATTTTGTGCTGTTTCACCCTGCTTAATATTTTCGGGGAAGACATTTAATGCTTTTCAATGAAGCAACTAAACAGTTTAATCAGGCCTGTAGCTCCATCAATATTCATCTGTGTGGGAAGTAGGCAACAATGTCCGAGATGAGCGTGGTTATGAAAGGGTGGCTGAGTGGGTTATGCAAACACACACACAGACAAACTCATGAAAAGGACAGAGTGTATCGGGGGATTGAATACAAGTGGAACAATGACAACACAAAGGATGTTTGAAAAGGAAAACGGTATGGAAGTATTAAGTCACATGGGTGCTTTTTCGCACTTTATTACATAACTAATATTATGTTCTATACATTCATACAATAGCCCCAGACTGGTCAGACACAAGTGACTCTCAGATACTCTTTTATCACAATACAGTTCAGCTTTTATTTCGAACATGTGCGAGTAACACAACAAAGTAAACACAAAAACAAATACATACAATGAGAATAATCAAAACAAAACAAAAAAATGGCAATAGTCAAAACAAACGCTGTAATGTGAACGCAACATGTCCGAAAAGGAGTAGGATGAAGCATATGCTTATCAATTAACACTTCCCCCCCCCCCCCCTAAACATACATATTTAAATAATACATATTAACAAAAAATAAATAGATTACATAAACAAATACATGAACAATTTATCATTTATGAAAACACCCGGTTGTTAAAGCCCTTCTTCCTCCCTGTACCTTGTGAAAACTATGCTTAAAAAGAGGATAGTGATATCCTACATCAAGTACTAATGCTGCTATTTCCAAGAGTTACCTGAAGGCAGCATCATTCATTCAGCCAGCACAATCAGTCTGACATCTTCAACTCAGAATATGAAAGACAGTGACGCATGAAAAGCTAGCAGGGGAGAAAGATGGACTTGTGAGCTTTGATATATTTGTAACACACACATGAACTCAACCTATGAAGCTGTCTTGTTAAATCAGTGGAGTTGGAGTCATAAACAAGCCTCAGTTGTACCTCAGAGTAACAATTTCTCACACATGCAGGAAATTTCCCACGACTCTGGTTGACCAATCGATTCCCTGAACTCACTGAATATGACGCTGAGGAAGAGGCCAGCTTACCCTGTGTGTAAATGTTTTTCATGCATTGTATGTATACAATTCCTCCCACAGCGTTCAACCATATGATAAATTATTATTTGCACCCAATGTCTGCTGTTCCTGTAACGCAGGGGTGTCAAACTCAAATACACAATGGGCCAAAATGTAAAACTTGAATAAAATCGCGGGCCAACATTGAACAAATAAACCTTTTAATATATACCAAACATGTTTTGCTTTAACATTAAATATGGAACCAGCAACGCTTATAAACATACAATATATAACTAAATAGTGCAGACATGCAAAATCAAATTTCAAATAAAAAACACATCAATGTCATTAATTTATTAAATAAAAATTAAATAAAAACATGACAATCTACAATCTACTTACAAAAGTGACAATAAAAACAACATAACAAACTTGGAAATGGTTAGCCTGCACAGTTCTTTGCATTTCAATGGATAAACGTCAGTAATGTAACATTAAGCAGCAATTAGCATATTAGCTAGCTATGCTAACGTTGTTAGCAAACTAACATTCACGGAAAAGTTACACAAACAGGTAGAAAGAAAATGTAAAAAGCTTAATGTTATCATTTTAAGCTAATATTACCTTTGCTAATGACATAGCTAGCTAACGTTAGTGTACTTTAAGTTACAGATATATTAAAACATTAAGGTTATTTTGTTAATTTTGGTGTTATCGGAGTTTGTGTGGCTGTTTACAACGAAGTAAACCACCAGAGATATTAATAATGCAGTGTAAAAATTAAATAAAAATCGTATGCCTCTTTTCTATTTGCATCCTTCTGATTTAAATATCAAAATAAAGTTTTTCAACAGGTTAATACATTTAAAAATAAAATAACAATAATAAATCTAGTATTAGCGGTAAATGCGCCGTATAATACCGGTGGGTCAGCTTTTATAGTACAATATAATAAGTAATATAATAATTTGGTATTGCCTCGCAGGCCAAATAAAATTACACTGCGGGCCTTCTCAATCAAACTTTATTTATATAGCGCTTTTCATACATATAAATGCAACTCAAAGTGCTTTACAAAAGTCATCAGCCCGTCCAAACATATAAAACACCAACAAACAGTCTGACAGAGGTAAACAGGACATTAATTTTACTGAAAAAACAACAACAAAAAAATAATTAAAAATAAAAAGAGGCATATGAATTTAAACCTACTGAATTTAATTTTAAATGAATTTATTTTATTTCCCCCCCAAAAGCCTAAACATGACATTCTACTTCCAAAAGTGAAAATAAAAACAAAATAACGAACTTGGAAATGGTTAGCCTGCACAGTTCTTTGCATTTCAATGGATAAACGTCAGTAATGTAACATTAAGCAGCAATTAGCATATTAGCTAGCTATGCTAATGTTGTTAGCAAAATAACATTCACGCAAAAGTTACACAAACAGGTAGAAAGAAAATAAGAAATAAAAAGCTTAATGTTATCATTTTAAGCTACCGCTACTTATGACATAGCTAGCTAACGTTGGTGTACTGCCTCGCGGGCCAAATAAAATTACACTGCGGGCCAAATTTGGCCCGCGGGCCAGAGTTTGACACCCCTGCTGTAATGGAAAAAAACCCAGAAGTGTTGTCTCTTCCGAAACTGCAGAACAAATAACTGTGTGTGATTAAAGAGGCCCTTTAATAATGGAAGTCACAGCTCCATACAATATTATCTATTATCTAGAGTGCAGTTACATATGCTGTTTATACAGCAAGCGAACACTAATGTTCCAGCATTTAGTCAGTGAAGCCTGCCAGTATTCATCTGTCACTTCAGCTCTTTGTTTGCTGTTCATCACTAGTTACGTGATTGCACGGACACACACATGCATACAAACTGCCTGTGTGTCTCTTCTATCAGCCGGTTTCTCTAACTTGTTTTTACACACTGACACACACACACACAATCCAGATATGAGGACAGGATGTCCTGGCTCTGTTTTTATTTCATACATGTTTTAATGTGGTGTCTCTGAGGCAGCACACACTGTCAAAGCCACAAGCAGACAGAACAAACATGTTTTTTATTTTCAATTTCTCCCTCAGGTGCTACAAGTCTGCATATGTGTGAGAATTATGGTGGATGCACCTGTTGCAGCAAAAATAGCAGTCAATAAACTAATAATATAAGAGCAAGTACACACCCAAATCTATATTATATTCTATAAGAAGTGAGGAGCATTTATGGGTACAAGTCAGGAACCGGCCTACCTTACATATCTCAAGGGTGCTGAGTCCAAAAAAAATGGTTCCCAAGCGAAATTTAGAGTTTTTGACCTTCTAATTTGTATCAAATGGCCACCAAATTGCCCATCTTGCACAGTCATTGGACCATTTCCCCTTAGTTTTTTTGTAAGTAGGCAATCAAAGATGAGGAAATTAAGTTTCTGGATCTATAGTCTAGAGTCAGAGCAAGGATATAGTGGAGGCTCAGTGTCTTTTTTATGTATATATATATATGCAAAATACCAACTGGAACATTTAAAAGTGATATTGATTGAATATTTATGTCGGCCTTAAAAAAATGACACAAATAATGCTTAATTTCACCTTAAAAGTTGGTATTTTGCATATATATACATAAAAAAAGACACTGAGCCTCCACTATATCCTTGCTCTGACTCTAGAATATAGATCCAGAAACTTAATTTCCTCATTTTGATTGCCTACTTACAAAAAAACTAAGGGGAAATGGTCCAACGACCAACGGCCGCCATTTTGATATGCAAATGAGAAGGTCAGAAACTCAAAATTTCGCTTGGGAACCTTTTTTTTTGGATTCAGCACCCTTGAAATAAGTAAAGTAGGCCGGTTCCTGACTTATAAATGCTGCTCACTTTCACTTTTTGGACAATTCCGTCTAGACTATAGTGGCAAAGTTTACTGAAGGTGGATAAAGAATAAGACAATGAAACATGCTTGTAATCTGTGAGTTTGACATGAATCAGCTGTTCATGGAGGACTTTGTGTTGGATGTGTCAAAGGTTGTTTTAGATGAAGTAATAGTGATAACTATTGTTTGGTAAATAAATGGTATTTAGGTATATCTATCCATGTATAATGATATTTTTCTTTCCAGCAATAGACATTCCCCAAACATATGTAAATTATATTGTTTGTGGCGGGTCCCTGAATTTAAATTGCCTTCACAAGCTTTAAGGCAGAGGTTGTCGACCTTTTTTCAGTTAAGGACTTTTATAAAATAGAAATATAACTCGGCCACGTACATGAATGCCCCTTGAAATAATTTGACATAGCCTTTTTTTTTTTTTCTACACTTCTATAGTCCTAATTTTGCGAAAGAACGGCACACAAAAAATGTAATAAAACAGAAAGATACTGGACCTGTATTACAAATATTTCTGTTCAGTGTGTGACTGTTAATTATATTAATTATATGTAATAATATTCTTATTTTACTAGTAGAACCATGAACATTTTGTGAAAAGGAATCATGACTATTTATATCTAGAAAATTTCAGTGCAACAAAACTCCAGCTTTACTTTTGTAATGCTTGGTTATCTTTTATTGTGAAGCAACTGCATAAAATACATCCGTGTAACAAAAAGATCTGTCATTTTGGGGATTTTCTTTCCTCCACATATTGTTTTATAATTTTGTGAGGAAGTAAGAGTAAAAAGAGTTGGTAACCTTGCTGTGAAGTTTTGTTTACTGCATCAACATTAAATCAGGCCACGCTTGAAATAGTTATTGACTACAATGCAAACCAAACAAACTTGTTTTAATTAGGAAGGCAAATAGATACATCAGTGGCTCTTCTGTTGTATTTGTGAGCAGCTACTTCTGTCACAGAGTGTTTGCTGTTGCATTGAACCATGAATGTCAACGATGACTGAAATCTCAAGCAGAACAGCTTTTACTGCACTGCAAAAAAAGAAAAGTTGAGTGAACTCAAAATTTCAAGGCAACAAACTTCGATAAAATTTTAAGTTGGACAATTAAACTAAATATTTTAAGTTTGGTTTTTGAGTTTGCTCAACTCTGAATTCAGATTTTTGTCAACTCAACTGTAACTTTATAATTTTACATTGTAATAACTTTTAATCCTTACTTCTGCTAACTTCTGCAATGTGCTGAATTGGCACGATTGTAACACCGCTATGAAATGTCAGCTAATGTTGCGATCACAATTTTAAGTTAGCATTGATACGCTAATGGCTACTCTAGTAGCTGTAACAAGCAGCGACGCTAGCATCAGTTAGCCGCTAGCATCAGTTAGCCGCTAGCTTTCACTAATGACCGAATTTCACCTCTTTTCACAACAAAGAAATAAGAGTTAGCAGAACTATTGTCCCTTGTTTTGAACCCCAACTTAAAGTTACATTATTGCCCTAAATGTCAATAATTTATATTTCCAAGTTTTACCAACTTAAATCACTGTTTTAGGCCAAAAAATACAAGTTCGCTTTTTTGCAGCGTGACAAATAATTAAAGGTGTATGCCTTTAATTATTTTAATGCATCACCTTTTGCCATCAATGCTATTTCTTTACAGTAATTATTCAGAGTGACATTTTCCTCCAAAGTTGTTCCTTATTTACTCTTCAACAAGTCAATCTTTAATTAAAAAGTTACTTGAGTTCCACCAAATGTTTGTGCTCTACACTCACACAAATACACACACACACACTTGAGTGATTCACAGTGAAAATTTCATGCAGATGAAAGTTGCGGAGAACACACTGACATGATATCTCACCACACACAGCAGTTGGAATAGCAAGAAGCCTTGCTGATGCACTCTGCTCCTCCATATTCTGTGATCCACGTCAGTCCTGTTCACACACACACACACACACACACACACACCTCTCAAACACCCAGAGATTGTTTATTCTCCTATCTCTGCACTTTGCATATGCAAATAGCCCCTAAAGGAGCTTTTCGCTTGGCGAATTAGTCACTAAGTAACCAGAGATAACAACAAAATTTCCATTTACAACTCGAAAAATCTCCCCCTCTATATGTTCCTGCCATTCTCTTTTAAGAGGATTTACACTATTTGTCAACATATTTGCTCCATTTACATATTTCAATCACATTTCCATATGACAGGTTACTACATCAAATCATCTTTAAGAGTTAATCCTCTCTAAAGATTATTTGATTGCATTTCGGATGCATGTTATGACTGATAGGAAAGATAGGAAAAGGATATAACCTGAAGTTATTTTATACGTTAGCTTTAAGAAGAACTACCACTATAATAACTAGAATAACAGAGTATTGTGCTGGCTTTGGTTACTACATGTTGACATTTGTTCTGAGATATTTGTAATGTGACAGTATCGCTTCTACTTGTTGGAAAATATAAGTAGAATACGCTTGAGAATAGTCTTGATTGAACTTATTTTAAGAGCTATTTTTGGGGTTTGCATTGACGATTATGTCCACTTTCATACAGAGCATATTGTACAATATGGACACATTAAATTGTACACAGTCACATCTTAAATTTGCTCATGTTAGCAAATAGCTAGCTAACTAGCTAGCAATCATATAGCTGCATGAAGGAGCTAGCCTATGCACTGCAAAAAAAGAAACGTTGGGTGAACTCAAAATTTCAAGGCAACAGACTTCGATAAAATTTTAAGCTGGACAGTTAAACTTAATATTTCAAGTTTTGTTTTTGAGTTTGCTCAACTCTGAATTTCTCTGGCACGATTGTAACCACAATTTTGAGTTAGCATTGATACACTAATGGCTACTCTTGTAGCTGTAACAAGCAGCGCTGCTAGCACCAGTTAGCCGCTAGCATCAGTTAGCCGCTAGCATCAGTTAGCCGCTAGCAGTAATGTTTGTTTTTTTGTTTAAAAATGTGGATTTATGGATATGGAATTTTTATTTTATTTAAATAAATATTTGTCAAAATAATAAGTAGATTTCTGTTATATTCAGTGCATCCAAACAATAGGCTACATTTTTCCAGATTAATATAAAGTTGGGGTAGATAAAAAAGCTCTGCTATGTGTCTTTTTGTCAACTTATCCAACCTATCAATATAAACTTATGGGGGCAAGACATCTATAAGTGCATAAAAGCATGAAATTGCCATAATTATGCAAGCCAGAAGAAACAAGCAACCATCAAAATAGGTCACCAAGGATGCTTATTAGTTATCTATTCTACTCTGTTGACTTTGCTGACACTGTGACAGATTATACATAGAAAAGAGTTACAGGTTTTTGCTTTATTATTCCAGCAGAGGAAACTGGTATTGAGTTAACTGCTCTTCGGAGGAACAGTTTATGTATAAATCAATAACATACCATATACGGCACTGTTTACCATTGCTGCAGAGTTCATATCACCACTGCTACCTAATATGTCGTGTTTTGCCAGGATTATAGCGGGCTCAACTGAAAGACTAGCGTCCCCTTGGATCACTTACATTCCAGTTAGTTTAATCAAAGTCTATTTTCCTCACATGACTTCCAAAAATGCCATCAATCCCAGAAAAAATATATATATTTCTGCATGCAGTATAAGACCACAGAACTGGAAACTTTCACCCCAACTAGAAAAGCGTACACCTCCACAGCTCGAGGAATAACTTTGAGTGAACATAAATTGAGGCAAATGACTCCAATGTACATGTTCCCAACAGTGTTTGTTAACTCTGCTTCAAAAGTCCAATACAACACTTTAAATCTCCAGTCTCTTTGAAGAAGCGTTCGTGTATGAGCCTTGATCACAGCCAATTTTACAAATCACACCGACTTTCTGCACACCAGAGTTTTAACTCTGACAGTAATTGGCTGAGATTTGCTCTAAAACTATCTGGTAAACAAGGCCTCCTTCTCTGAGGATCAGAAGGTTGGCACTCGGGGAAAAAAAATGTACAAGCACAAATGTGCAACCTCTCTCAGGAAAAACACGCATTTTAGATTTATTTTCATTAGGATCAGCATTAGCTTCCATCAAAGTGACCACTCATCCTACAAGAGTACATATACAGAGACACGAACACATGCAAACTGCTCGTTATTTTCAATCTGCCATTTCACTGTCTAATTATAGAAAAATACATTGCCCTTTAATGTCTGTTGCCTGCAGATGTTTGCAGGAGTCTGCAGACTAAAGGGGGGAAATCCAGGTTGTGAGCAGCCAGGGAATGTGTCTGGACCACTGACTCTTTAACAAGGGATGTAAATCACTGTTTAAGTCGGGATCATTTACACCAAACCACTCATCATCCACTTCTACGGAGGGCTGTGTTCAAAGATAATGGCAAGAAAAAACACAAATGGCTGGAAAATGCATGAAGAAGCAATATTAAGAAAATTGGAGGAGCAAAGGATGGTTTTATGATCTGGAATGTTTGCTGCTCTTTTGTGTGGTTGAATGAGTGCACAATTTTTCATTTAAGGCTGTTAAAGCACATGCTTTAATATACTGGAGCCTGTGTGTTGGTCCTGCTCTGTGCAAATTTAATTGTTTTATTTGTTTATTTTTGGTGAGTTTTTATTTTATTCGCATGTGTAAATTAGGACAGAGGTTCTCAATTTTTTTTCTTTAAAGATAGACAACATAGAGATTATACCAAGGACCCCCTCAGATATAGATAGTCACTACATCACGCTGTAGCCACCGGATGATACTTGTACTGGTAAAAAGCACCGGATACTTGTTTCATCGGAGTACTCAGTTTAACCCTCTATGGTACACATTATGATGCCAGTTAGGAAAAAAACATTTGGAGTGTTTTTTGTTTTAAAATAGACCAAATAAACAAAATCTGAAGAAATTTTATAATTCCTTTTATTTTTTGGAAGTTATTGGGGTTTGTTGCCCGTAGGCAACATTGTACCATAACGGTGCACAAGTGAAAAAAGTTTTTAAAATTAATTTTAACATAATTTATTTAATAAACGTGTAAAAGATTCAGTAGCTTCAACAGAGTACAATACATAACACGTTTTAAATTTAAAACATTATAAAAGAAATGCCGGTGTTTTACGCCGGTTTCTGGTCTGAATGTTGCCTGTAGGCACCATTGTACCATTGAACCAATGGCCCATTGAAATGAATGTCTTGAACAGTCTAAATGTATGAAACTATCAAAAATGAAGGTTTACTCAACTATCAGTAGGAATATATTTTTTTCCAGATGGAAAAGGGCCAGGAAATGACGTTTTGAGTGATTTTTTGTGGCGCAAAATGGCAAAGCTGTTTCCTTTGGAAAAGTCTGCAAAAAAGGGTTTCAATATGGCCTCCTGGAGGTCATGTGACAAATTAAAGCATTGCTATTGGTTCCCTATACTCTTCCCTCTTTTTTGAAGTATTGCATCACTCAAACAAATTCATTGTAGAAATTTGACAGGCCAGAAATGGGTATGTGACCTGAGGGCAACACCGTACCATAGAGGGTTAAACCTAGTCGGTCTCTCTACCTGCATAGCTGCTTTATATGTGCTCATGAGCACACTTGGGATTTTGATGTTTGATAAGAAGCTCCATGCATGTGTGTATTCTGCACACATCATTCCCTATCAATGCCAGATTTATAACAGCAGCAATTTCTCACCTGCATGTTCATTCATTTGTAACACGCAGCCGTTCACTCCTTCGCTTTATTTCAAAGTCTCTGCACGAGCTCTTCTAAAAACAGACTGAATCGTCTGGAAAGAGAGAGAAGGATGCGTGTGAACAGAGACCACATCAGTGGTTCGCCACGTTTCTTGTGCTGGATTCAGAGAAGCAAAAACAAGACCAACGGAGAGATCACATGGCTAATGAAAGTTCTGCTGCCGGTGCTTCGGAAACGGCCACTGAAGCATCTGCTAATAATACGTCTTTCATCTAGAGCGGCTCATTCAGAAGCATTAACACACTTACATGCTGGAAGCACTTCACACCAACACACACACAAAACATTCACACACTTGTCTTCATGTGTGAATGTAGAATCCAGAATCTTTTCCCTCTCATTCACCTTCTTGCTCTTAATTATTCAAAAACACCTTCTGAATTGAAACCATCTGCCGGCGGAGCTTGAATTCACCAGTCTGCACAACACACCCACCAAGAAATAGGTATCACTGTCACCATGGCAACATGTTCTCATGCACCAAACAAAATAAACTGTATTGTGAGAGTTGCTGTGTTGTTTTCCGCTCTGCCAGATAAGATGGAATCAGCCTAAATGCTTCGTTTGTGTTGTATGGAGATGATTCTCCAAAATCTCCTCCACGGCAGCTAATCTGATGGGAATGACAGGTGTAATCACAGAAAAACAGAAAGATGTCCACGGTATTTTGCACAGGTTTTACAGCAGGGAGTCCTGTGTCCCTCTGTGTTGTGTGTGTGACTTCATATAATCCTGTCTAATTTCCATAATGCGGAGATGGGTGGAGCAGACATGCTAATCCAGGCCTGGACTCCCTGGATTATGCTGGGATTGTCTGGGCAGCACAGTTGGAGTTGGAGGCTGAAGTTGTTTTCTCACACATGGAGCTGGAGGTTATTATTGATTTCAACTGTGATTGGTTGCTTTGGGAAAACTCCCCTCAGATTTTAGTGTATTGCACAATCAGGGCAGTTTGGGGTTGGCGTCCTGTGGAGGCCCCTGAGATTCCAAAAAACTAATATCGCTAAAACTTTGCCAACCGCTACTTTATTTTGGTACAAATTAACTCTTCTTACACACAAGTATAATCAAAACCTTTCAGGTTTTAAGAACACAAGTGTGCTGCCATTATAAACAAACAAAACCACAGAAGTACATAAATCATGAGCCATTTGTACATTTTATTTTTATTTGTACACATTTTGTTGTCCACCTTCATGAAAGGAATAAAATAAATAAATAGAGACACACTCTACACCTTCATGATTAGAAAGGAGCAGCAAGAAGAAAACATTTATTATATTTGTCTGCCCCTACTTAATAAACAATACAAATAAAAAAAGATGGTTGTATGACATCACATACAATTGATTTTCAGTAGCCTACACCAACAAAACTTTGATTATAACGAAACACTTAAAACAACAAAAACAAACAAAACAAACAAAAGCCCATACAAGTACATGTTACCAAAAAACAACTGATCATAAACAATCAGTTTAAGAATCTCGTACATATTGACATTTTTTTTCTGCATTTGCATTTTGCATTTCTGCATTTTTTTAAATCTATTAATATCTGTACAACCTTTTAAATCCTGTTTTTGGGAATTCCATGTTTTCACACCAACAACTGAAACACACATTTGTTTTAAAGTAGTCCGAGCAAATACACTCCCACTGTGTGAACCCTCTCCCGGATCCTTTTCTCAGGGTTAAACTCTTTTAACTGTGAGTCATTATTTTGGTCCCACAACTGTAAATGATTTGTTATTCACTGACAGCACTTACATAAGAAAGTTTGAGTTAAAGTTGGTTTAAGTTACTGATATGGCTCAGCTAAATGCTGTCAGCCACTCAAAGCACCTCACTGATAGTGCAGCTCTGAAGTGAAGTGGAATTCAATTGCATAACAATTTTTTTCAGAAAGTGTTGCAGGAATCAGTCCTAAAACCCGAAAAAAAAAAAAAAAAAGTTGTTGCACTTCTCTGTTCTCAAAGCTGTTGGGTTATGAAATGGATTTTTGGTTAGATGCCTGAAAAAAGGTCAATAAAGTTTGACATTTTTAGTGTTTTGTTTTCTGACATTTAAATAATGTCAGTAAATACCCCACCTGTGAATTTTGAAGCTTTTACATGTCTTATCTAGCAACTTTAAAGCCTTTTGTGAGACTACATAGGTTGTCTAAGGGCGTTTTCACAACCCAAAGCTTAGTCAGTTTCAATTAAACTCTGTTAAGTGCTGTTAAGTTGTTGTTACGGTTGTGAACGCTCCATTCGTCTGCTGGTGTCGACCAAAACAACCAGTCCAAGGCCACTTACTAGAGGGTCTAGGTCTGTTTGTTGCACTGTCAGCGTATAATCTGACCCAATTACAGGAACTGAAGCAGCGGATTGTTTGCTACCTGGTGGACAGATGCAACATGTTGGAAGTGTTTGTGGCTCCATTCAGCATCTCCTGCATCTGTTCTTTGGCCAAGAAGTCAAGCAAAGTCCACAAAAACTTGACAACCAAAAATAAATAATACCTTCGTACACGCCCTTCTGCAAATCTTTTTATTATTTTTTATTTGGTCCGCTTACATTTACTCACTGTGAAAGCAAACAAGACAATAAATAAATACAAAATGAACCAGAAGTATCAGTTTCACTCTGATTCAGACTAATCAAACAGACTTTAACTGTCTATGATGTTGAAAGTGATGTCATGTGACTATGGTGTAGTTTGGTTGTAGTCCAATGTTGCTTTTTACTTGGATTGCACTCACGCTTTTTTGGCCAAAGAAAACATGCAACAGCATTCGGTTGAACTGTGTGTGTGTGTGTGTGTGTGTGTGTGTGTGTGTGTGTGTGTGTGTGTGTGTGTGGTTGTGGGAGTGGGTGCACATGTGTGAGTAAGTAAATGTGTATGTGGTGAATATGGCATAGCTTGTCTACCTGCACTCATCAATTAATTTGTAATTGATTTTTTCTAATTTTGTTTGTTTTTGTTTGTTTGTTTTCTGTTGACTTGTTTTGTTTTTTAAACTGTACTTATGTATACCCATTGTGAAGCACATTGAGTCTGCCTTGTGCATGAAATGCGCTCTATAAATAAAGTTGAATTGAATTGAATGCAAGTATTATAAACTCAGTGGCAAACAAAAGTTTAGTTTCTGCAGTAATCTAATGGGAACATCCCATTGGCTTTAGGTTGAGGGAACCAATGCTGACCTTGGTTGGTCTACAAGTTTACTGTGGAGTGCTGCAGGGATGATTTATTTATTTATTTATTTATTTTGTAATGAACTTTTTATTGAAGTTTAACAAACAAATATTACAGACAGGGAGGAATACATTCATTCAATCAGGAAGCCATCAAGGCCGGGAATTCACTCCCTAAGTTGTTTTCTTTCCTTTTTTTCCCAGTAAATCAGATGAAAAAACAAAAACAAACAAACAAACAAAAAACAACAACAAACAAACACAACCACAGACCACCACACTGACACCTCTCAACAGATAAGCACACCAAATCAAGCTCCAAGTGAGCATATATTGATCCAGTTTATCCAGTAGGGATGATTTATATATTCTAGTTAGTCTCAATAACCCACTGACCTTATTGTAAGCAGTTTTAGCTATACAGTTAATTTATCAAATAGTCTTTACTTTACCAATATGCCATGTAGAACCTGAAATTGTAATAAATTCCCGATAATGTAATAAAGTGCATTTCGCAATAATGTAATACACTTTTTACCAATAATGTAATAAAGTATAACATTAATGGAGGTTATTACATTATCAGGTTAGCCTTCATTTCCCAAGTCCTGATAATGTAATAATTCCCCAATATTGTAATAATTTAACAGCAGACCACCCATTACTTGGGTTCAAGTGGTGATACTGTGTATCAACTCTAGCTCCAGAGCTCTAGCGCCACCAACAGGTCAAAGTTTGTTCATTGACATGTTCGTTTGTTCATTGTCATGTTCAATGTTTATTAACTTTTGACCCGTTCATCCGTTTTTCTCAAAGGATGTATCACTGGAACCCCTGGGCCAATCCTAGCTCAATGCATCCTCAATGGGGTTTTTCGGCCATATTGGATTTTCCGCCATCTTTGATTTGATTAAATGGGAAATGCACTTTATTACATTATCAGGAAGTTATTACATTATCAGGTTTTATTACATTTTCAATGGACTCAAGTGCAGATTTTTATTACATTATCGGGAATTTATTACATTATCAGGTTCTAAATGCCATATTTCCCAATTTCTCTTTTCTGTGATATTTTAGAATTGGGGTCAGATTTGTTGCCAACACTGAGTCATAGCGTAGATGGTGACTCAGGGGCCAAAATCACAAAAACATCAACACTGGCGGAGAGGAAGAACAGCACGTACAGCAGACAGAGTCCCAGTGAACACCAGCATTACCAGTTCTACAGCAGCTTGTCAGCACTTGTTGTCTCCTCTTTAACAGCTGTAGTGGCTTTACTGTCGGCCAGTTGGAGCCTCAGGCTGCAGTCGCTGCCATCTCAAAGACAGACAGCTCATCAAGATGGATGACAACTGCTGGAGTGAGTCCTTGTGGAAGGACACGCACACACAACACTTCGCTAACTTGATGCAAGAAGTTGACCTAAAATGTAAATGTGAATGAAACAATAGGTAATCCTTAAAGAGGGTAAGGCTAAATTAGATTCCTATAATTGCCCCTGTGCTGAAAAGACCACTGTACTGTCCAATCTGTTCCATTTAAAAAAAGGAATTGAAGAATTTTCAGCTGTAACCCCCCAGGCCTGAGGTTTCATTAGTCTGCAATCATACGCTGACAAGTGGGGTAAATTTTGCTTCACTTCAATGTTAAAATGACTTGCCACAGGCAAGCTGCCTAATAAAACTGCCAACCCTGTGTGCGAAAGGGAAAGCTTTAGTTTATTAATCTTTTTGCATGTCACAGCATGTCTGCTGTGTGCAGAATAGATGACGATACTTAGTATCGCTAGAACTTTCTGTGATCTGACATTAGTCACGTAATCAGTAAAGCTCCAGTATAGTACAGTGATACTACGATTTAGATGATTTCTTTATACCAGGATCCATGAATCTAATGTTTTATCTGCTGGTTGTATGGCAACATCTTCACATTTTTGGTTTTACTTGAACAAGGGCCCAAATCTCAGAGTTTCAACTTACAATGAAAAAATCTAATTCTAACATTTAACCCTCCTGTTATGTTGTGGGTCAAAATGACCCATTTCAAAGTTTAAAAATCTAAAAAAAAATAGTTTAAAGTTTTTTTCACACAAAAAATGTAAAATGTAAAATAAAAAAATATGAAAATGAATGCCATGTTAAACCATTGTATTTTATATGTAGGTCTTTCCAATGTACATAAAAAAAGAGTGAATTATCCTCATTGAACCATGATCGGTGAGGGTTAAAGAACACTATTGCACTAAATATTGATTGAAATGCTTAGTAATGAAGTTATTAATGAAATATAAACAATGTTTATTGGGATTTTTTTGGTTTCTGACACTAATAATTAAACATGCCCTGGTGCAAATTGAGCCACAAACATTATTGCTGTTCCTGAGAAACGAACATTACAGGAGGGTTAAGAGCATGAAAGCAGTCAAAGGTTGGTGGGCAAATTAATTAAACAGTAAATCAGTCATCAAAATTGCTGTCAACTAATCACTTAAACTGCTGAACTCTTCGGTCCTGGTGCCATGCAACTGTTCTGATGTCCAAATAGACAAAAAGATGATCTCTCATCCGAAACAAATGTTTTAATGCTTAAACCATAGACTGTATATAAATAATGGACGTAGTCACCGTGACGCCACCAGTTGGTTTGTGGCCCGTTGGAAGCCTCGAGTTCAGCGTTATACTCGTCGCCATCTTGTTTCCGATACAGGAAGCAGACCATATTTGGACTGTGGAGGAGGAGAGGGATCTGATCACTGACTACAGCCTCTCTACACCTCAACCTGACTGAGAGAAGCTGCTGCTAATTCATGTTAGCATTAACTGGAGCATTAACTGGGATGGTAGTTTTGGCAAAAAACAAAAACAAAATGTATCTTTCTTACCTCAGAAAACTGAGCAGCGACTCCTTGGAGTGTCTGTTAGTCCAACCAAACACTGAACAAGACATTTACTGAACAAAACGTTCAAATAAACTGTCATTAAGTGAAAATACAGTGAAAGGGTCAAAGTTATGAGACCAAATCGGTAAACGTCCTCTTTTCTATCTATATAACGTTATATATAACTTTATTGACACGTTGCCGTGGATACGCTGGTGACGGCTCGCCTTGTTAGTGACCTGTCAATCAAAGGTAGCCCCTCCCCCAAATCATACGATTCTTTATCTTCTATTTTCTTCTAAATGGGGCCATTATTAGAACTATTGACATCAAATTGTCTTGAAGATGATTTTTTTACTAGTGATTGAGACCATAGTGTTTTTCTCAGGTAATAAATCAAGTCAGAAGTTTTCAAATTTTGCACTGAAATGAATGGGCAGATTTTTTTTGCAGCCAAACTTAGCACCCCCTGCTGGAATTTTTGGTAGATTGCAGGCTTAATGCACTTCCTGGTTGGCCTCCATGCTCAGACACGGAGGTTGCCGCCTGGTTTAAACCTAACCATTCCTTAACCAGAAGGTTGTTACATCTGCATTGTACCAATGGGATGTTCCCTTCAGCACCAATTCTTAATAAAACGGCATTACGAGTATTTGGTCACAACTCATTTGTGCAGAAATTTAGGTCACAGTTACAAAATGCATGGCAGATAATCATGTACAGTGTGTACGATGAGCTGTGTGAACTGTGTCAGCTGTATCATCACACTGTGGTTATCATCATATACTGTGACTCACAGTCGCCCACCACATTTGCAATGTCAGCACATCATCCGGTGTGTATTTTACACTGTGACAAATGATCCTGCCGATGTTTACGTGCATGTGTGTGTGGGTTGGGTCTGCATCCATCTGCAATTACAAGAGTGTTTGCACATGGCTTTTAAGTGCACAGTTTATAGCCGCCTTTGTAACCACATCACACAGGCCACCTCGGTCCTTTTCGTCTCTTTGCAGGTCTTGTTGTTTTCTAGAGAAACTGCAATTGAGATTTCGTAGGAAGTGTGACCTCCAGGGGAGAGAAGAGCCTCGAAGTGTTGCCTCGAAATTCTTTGCAAAGATCTGCTTTGACTGGTAATTACTGGATGTATGTGAGCATGACGCCCACCCGCTTGTCTGCAAAACACACACACACACACACACACACACCATAAACACATGCTATACACCATTTGTTGTCCATGTTGTCCGCGACCCCCGCTCACTGAACACAATCTCACACGCACAGTTCAGATCACCCAAAAAAGAAACAAAATGACCAAAAAAAGGAAACAAAATGACCAAAAAACAGACACAAAATGACTAAAAAAAGACACAAAATGACCAAAAAAGACACAAAATGACAAAAAAGAAAGACAAAATGAAAAAGAAAGACAAAATGGCCATAAAAAGGAAACAAAATGACCAAAAAAGACACAAAATGACCAAAAAAAGACACGAAATGACCAAAAAAGACACAAAATGACCCCAAAAATAAACAAAATGACCAAAAAAAAGACACTAAATGACCCAAAAAAGAAACAAAATGACCAAAAAAAGACACAAAATGACCAAAAAAGACACAAAATGACCAAAAAAGACACAAAATTACCAAAAAAAGACACAAAATGACAAAAAAAGACACAAAATTACCCAAAAAAGACACAAAATTACCAAAAAAAGACACGAAATGAAACCACACACCGACAGAGGATGCATGAAGGTGAGATACTCAAAGTTTGATCTGCACACACACTCATGCACATGCTTGTTTATCACCCACAACAGACCCCCCAACCATTTTCCCCTCATCTGCAGACCTTACATCTAGCAACCGCATGCGTCACAGCTACTGTAAAACAAACAGCTATTATCCCCGAGAGATGTGACTCAAATCCTCCAGTAAGCCCACTCAAAGCCCTGGAAACGCAGGTTTTGCAGCGGCATGTCTCAGCCTGCCGAGCACAAAGCCGACGACATCAATAAAAAAAAGTCACCACCTTCTTGTCGCCTCGAGTCAGTGTAGCTGGAAGGATCCCAAGAAACACGTCTGTGTGGGTCTTAGTTCTTATTAATAACGCCTATATGTCAGGTATTATGTCTGTTTGTCTGTTTGGGCCATGTCTTGCATTCCTGATTGGTCTCTTTTGTGTTTGTCTGTAAGATTTTTGGAAAACTTATTTTTTTGTAATATAAAAAGGAAACAAAATGACCAAAAAAGACACGAAATGACCAAAAAAGACACAAAATTACCCCAAAAAGTCACCACCTTCTTGTCGCCTCGAGTCAGTGTAGCTGGAAGGATCCCAAGAAACACGTCTGTGTGTGTCTTAGTTGTTATTAATAACGCCTATATGTCAGGTATTATGTCTGTTTGGGCCATGTCTTGCATTCCTGATTGGTCTCTTTTGTGTTTGTCTGTAAGATTTTGGAAAACTTGTTTTTTGGAATTAAATTACCACGGAGAAATCTTCCCTTTTTTAGAGTTGTTCTAAAAAGGTCAGAGCTAATAGGGCAGAATGTTGGAATTTTCCAAAAAAACAGGATTTGAGAGACATTAAAAGCTTGACATGCAAATCTGTCTGGAAAGGAGGTTAAAGCTTTTTTTCCCCTCTCTCTCTCTCTTTTTTTTTTTAAAAGTCATTATGCTCTCAATCTTATCACTCCGTTGGAAACATGAGCTGAAATCTCCCCCCTTTAACTTCTCGCATGTTTTTCACAGCAGCAAACTTTCTCACAATCCGTTTCTGCTCGCTCTGCTGTGTTTTTCTCCCCCATTCACTTCCTCATTTATGGCCTCTGTGATTGGTCAGAGGAGGTGGAAAGTTGGCCAATGGGAGGCCAGTTGCCAGGCAGCCTGTGCCTTGTTTGGAGGCGGCTGGAGGCTCACACAGCTGTTCCATTGAAAAGCAGCAGGACATAATAACAAGGGCCCCTCGCAACGCTTAGACAGACACACAGAGTTGGTGTGTGTGTGTGTGTGTGTGTGTGTGTGTGTGTGTGTGTGTGTGTGTGTGTGTGTGTGTGTGTGTGACAGAGAGAGAGAGACAAATACACACAAAGTAGGCTAATTTGGATTTTATGGTTGAAAAAAAAAAGCTATCCGCACCATTTTTCTTGTTGGCATCTGTTCTTGAAACACTAGCATAAATTACATTTACAACTTTATGTCTTTGTTTTCTTTTATTTTCTGATGTGTGTGTGTTCTTTGTCTTTCCACATTTCAAGCGTGTCATGATGGAGAATTAAGCAAGAGGACAAGTGGGACTTTTTTTTGCAAAACTTTTCTCCTCTATCCCTTCATAAAAAAACAAGAAGTGAGAAAAGTGGAAAAGCCACAGGATCAGTTTATCTCATACAAGTTTATACAACTTGTTACATGCACAATTAAGTTAATTTTCTTTTAAACGCTGGCCAAGTCTTCATGTAAATGTTTATAGAGTAAATAGGAGCAAACATATGCATGTGAGGTTTTGAAAGTAAGTAAGATTAGAACTTTTTTGTATATGTGTTTGTGAAGTTTAAAACTGCATTGAGTGTAAAGATTGATGTTATTTTAACCCAAATGTAAAGTCTGATATTTTAGCCTAAATCCTGTTTTTCCCCCAAACCTTAACCAAGTAGTTTTGGTGCCTAAATCTAACCAAATAGTTAGATCTGACAACATTAATCACACGTTTAAAACAGCGATTGTGTGAACGTTTCACAGCTTTGACTAGAATAATCATATTTGATTCATCACAAGTGACACTTTTCCAGTAATATAAACTATTCAGAGCCATTACATAATCAATTACCACACTGCAGAATTACTTCACTGCAAGTAGAAGTCCTGCATTTGAACTTAAGTAAAAGTGCAAAAGTACCAGCATCAAAATTAACTTTATCAAAAGGATTCACATCGTTTTATATATTCCGATTATTGGATTATTATTATTGATGCATTTATGTAAGCAGTGTTTTAAGGTTCTCAAGAAAAGAAACAAAATGACCAAAAAAAGGAAACAAAATGACCAAAAAAGACATGAAATCACCAAAAAAATACATGAAATGACCAAAAAAGACACAAAATGACAAAAAAGAAAGACAAAATGACAAAAAAGACACAAAATGACCAAAAAAAGACACAAAATGACCAAAAAAAGACACAAAATGACCCAAAAAAGAAACAAAATGACCAAAAAAGAAACAAAATGACCAAAAAAAGACACAAAATGACCCAAAAAAGACACAAAATGACCAAAAAAGAAAGACAAAATGACCAAAGAAATACATGAAATGACCAAAAAAGACACAAAATGACAAAAAAGAAAGACAAAATGACAAAAAAGACACAAAATGACCAAAAAAAGACACAAAATGACCCTAAAAAGAGCCTAAAAAGAGACAATTACCAAAAAGACACAAAATGACTAAAAAAAAGACACAAAATGACCAAAAAAAGACACAAAATGACCAAAAAAAGACACAAAATGACCAAAAAAGACAAGTAAAAGTACAAAAGTACCTGCATCAAAATGAACTTTATCAAAAGGATTCACATCGTTTTATATATTCCGATTATTGGATTATTATTATTATTGATGCATTTATGTAAGCAGTGTTTTCAGGTTCTCAAGGTTTCTCAAAGCTGTCAGCTAAATGCAGTGGAGTAAAAAAGTTCAATAGCAATTTTAAAGTGGCCGTACAGTGAATTTAAACAGCTAAAGCACCATGAAGAGTCCTAAAACAGTGTGAACAGAGCCGACAGAGTAATACTGAAAGAGGAAATCACAACTCGGAGAAAGAAAACATCTCTAACTGTGACCTTGTCTGTTGCTCCACATCCTTGTTTTGTAGTGTGACTGATTGCTTAATAACAGTAGAGAATTGTTAACCAGCCCAATGACCCACATCACCCAGAAAAACAACATTTGTCCATCTGTCCCTGACGGTGTCCTGCTGAAACAATATATACACTATATCAGTAGTTCTCAACCTTTTTGAGTCGCGACCGCCAATTTAACATCTGCAACCCCCGCTTACTGGACACAATCTCACAAGCACAGTTCAGATCACCCAAAAAAGAAACAAAATGACAAAAAAAAAGACACAAAATGACCAAAAAAGACACAAAATTACCAAAAAAAGACACAAAATGACCAAAAAAAGGAAACAAAATGACCAAAAAAGACACAAAATGACCAAAAAATTAAACAAAATGACCAAAAAAGACACAAAATGACCAAAAAAAGACACAAAATTACCAAAAAAGACACAAAATGACAAAAAAGAAAGACAAAATGACAAAAAAGACACAAAATGGGAAAAAAAAGACACAAAATTACCAAAAAAAGGAAACAAAATTACCAAAAAAGACATATATTGACCAGAAAATTATCCAAAAAAGAAAGAAAATGACAAAAAAGACACAAAATGACAAAAAAAAAGACAAAATTACCCCAAAAAGAAACAAAATTACCAAAAAAAGGAAACAAAATTACCAAAAAAGACACAAATTGACCAGAAAAAGACACGAAATGACCAAAAAAGACACAAAATGACAAAAAAGAAAGACAAAATGACAAAAAAGACACAAATTGACCAGAAAATTATCAAAAAAAGACACAAAATGATTTAAACACATGAACACTTTAACACAGTGGAGACAGAGCTGACTTCCAAAATGATTTGCCGACCCCCAGAAATCATCTCGCGACCCCAATCGGGGTCCCAACCCCAAGGTTGAGAACAGCTGCCCTATATAATATACATCCTGTACATTTTTCCACCCACATGTCACACTTGTTGCCTCTTACAGACACAATAAGTGGTGACCAGCTGATCGACTGGCTGACACATGCATCATGGCAGCATATTGTGAGGTTTTCTTGGCTGATAGCGTCAATAATCGGCTAAGCACACACACACACACACACACACACACACACACACACACACACACATTGAGCAATATCAGTGTGCTCTAAGTTGAGATTTCAGGAACATATGAGTCACTCTGGAGGAACAATGGAGTAATTTAAGCACAAAAGGAGCCGCTCTGCTAGGAAAGGCTTCAACATGTGATCAATATTCCTCCTGAAGTGGACTCTTGAGGAGAGAGACAGGAAGCTTAAAGCAGTAGTCCTCAACCTTTTTGAGTCGCGACCCCCAATTTAACATGCATGTTGTCCCCCCGCTCAACCAAAAAAGACACAAAATGATAGAAAAAAACTAAAATACTTAAAAAAGAAACAAAATCACCAAAAAAGACACACAATTACCAAAAAAATGACACTAAATTACTAAAAAAGACACACAATTATTTAAAAAAAGACACAAAATGACCAAAAAAAGACACAGAATTACCAAAAAAGACACAAAATGGCCCAAAAAAGAAACAAAAGACACAAAATGACCAAAAAGACACAAAATGACCAAAAAAAGGAAACAAAATGTCCAAAAAAAGACACAAATTGACCACAAAATGTCCAAAAAAAGACACATAATGACCAAAAAAGACACAAAATGACCAAAAAAGACACAAAATGACCAAAAAAAAGACACAAAATGACCAAAAAAGACACAAAATGACCAAAAAAGACACAAAATGACCAAAAAAAGACATTAAATGACCAAAGAAGACAGAGCTGACTTCCAAAATGATTTGGCGACCCCCAGAAATCATATCGCGACCCCAATTGAGGTCCCAACCCCAAGGTTGAGAATGGCTGGCTTAAAGAACCAAGAGAACATATTATTTCATTTTTGAATTAGGTTTTTGATGAAATTACATGATGCCCTGTTTTCACAATGTTTTGCTTTGTCCCTGTCTAGTCAGTCTTCCTGACCTGGCCTGGTCTGGATCAGCGTGTCCTGACCCGGATCAGGAGGAGCTCCCTGACCTGCAGCTTAGATAAACTCCATCAACACCGTAAAAATAACTTTTATGCCAGTTGGAGCCATTTCAAGGTACTTGGTTGAATTTTAAAGCTTAAACTGGCTGGTTTCAACTGTGTTTTTGTGCTTTTTGAAATTCTTATCTGTCCTCCCTCTTTTCTCTAAAGCCTCTTGTCATTTTAAAATGTACTGACACACAAGAGCCTCGTAGTAAAAACAAAAACACAGGTTTAATTTGGTGCAGCTATTCCAGGCAGGGTTAAGACAACAGTGTTGTGGGGCCTCCCACCATCTCTGAAGGAAATATTTGGAAGGTCTTAGAAAGAAAAGCATGCACTAATCTGTCCTATTCTTGCAAAAATCTGAAATAAGTTGACAGACATTCCTCCTTTTCTCTTCACTTGAGCTCATCTTGACATTAGGACACTCTGGTGCGGTCAAGAGAGCACACTCTGGCATTTTCTGCAGAACATTTTGGATGTTCTTTAACATTTAATCAATCACTAAGAAATATTAACCGTCCTGGACAGCAGCAAGTCTCTGTGCTGCTGCCACAGTTCAGATCACCCAAAAAAAGAAACAAAATGACCAAAAAAAGACACAAAATGACCCCAAAAACAAACAAAATGACCAAAAAAAGATAAAATGACCAGAAAAGTATCCAAAAAAGACACAAAATGACAAAAAAGACACAAAATGACAAAAAAAGACACAAAATGACCCCAAAAAGAAACAAAATTACCAAAAAAAGACACAAAATTACCAGAAAATTATCCAAAAAAGACACAAAATGACAAAAAAGACACAAAATGACCCCAAAAAGAAACAACATTACCAAAAAGTATCCAAAAAAAGACACAAAATGACAAAAAAGAAAGACAAAATGACAAAAAAGACACAAAATGACCCAAAAAAGACACAAAATGACCCCAAAAAGAAACAACATTACCAAAAAGTATCCAAAAAAAGACACAAAATGACAAAAAAGAAAGACAAAATGACAAAAAAGACACAAAATGACCCAAAAAAGACACAAAATGACCCCAAAAAGAAACAAAATTACCAAAAAAAGACACAAAAAGAAACAAAATTACCAAAAAAAAGACACAAAATGACCAGAAAATTATCCAAAAAAGGCACAAAATGACAAAAAAGACACAAAATTACCCCAAAAAGAAACAAAATTACCAAAAAAGTATCCAAAAAAGACACAAAATGACAAAAAAGAAAGACAAAATGACAAAAAAGAAAGACAAAATGACAAAAAAGACACAAAATGACAAAAAAGAAAGACAAAATGACAAAAAAGACACAAAATGACCCAAAAAAGACACAAAATGACCCCAAAAAGAAACAAAATTACCAAAAAAAGACACAAAAAGAAACAAAATTACCAAAAAAAAGATACAAAATGACCAGAAAATTATCCAAAAAAGGCACAAAATGACAAAAAAGACACAAAATTACCCCAAAAAGAAACAAAATTACCAAAAAAGTATCCAAAAAAGACACAAAATGACAAAAAAGAAAGACAAAATGACAAAAAAGACACAAAATGACACAAAAAAAGACACAAAATGACAAAAAAAGACAAAATGACAAAGCTAATGTTTGTTAATGTTTTCTGTACCTCAACATGCCTTTTTATAATAACTTTTAAAGGAATCACAGCTGAGCAGCACATGGACAGTGTGTCCTATAGACAGAAGGATGAAAGTCCACCTCCATTGTGTGCGTCTGGCTGCTTGTTTGTCCAGGGAGTCACGCTGCACACAAATGTGGGTCTGACGCTTCTAGCCAACAAATTGATCACAGTCTGTGACCTTTGACCTTCTTAACCCCCCGCCGCCATCTCCACGCAGCCAGCAGTCAGACTCCCAGCAGATGGGATAGTTGGGGGAGGGTTTTGTTTTTGCACAGCCTTGTTGTCACTCAAGGCTTTTTTTGTTGCCTGTATAGCTTCACTACCTCTTTATACTCCTGGATTTATGCCCTCTAGCTGCACAATATTGATGTGTGTTGTGTTTACTGTAAAGTAGAGTTTGAAAAAAACAAAACAATCAATGATGTCATCAATTATCCGTCCAAAGTGAAGCCAGTGCAGAAGTAAACATGCATTCTTTCTAATGGCCAGCAGGGGGCGACTATATTGCATGCAAAAATACAACCTGGTCTCACAGAAATCCGTGGAATAGCCACGGAATCACTCAAATTTCCGTGAAACTGACACGGATTTGGCTACAATGCAAGTTAATGCCAGTCATATCCCGTGGCTATTCCAACATACAAAGTGATTATGTACATTCACTGAGTGAATATTTAGAAAATAAAACATATATTTCTCGCTAGAAATGTGATCAAAATCCATTTTTATGCAGAAACTAAGTCAAAATATTGATTTTTTCACTAAAAATGAGAGAAATGTCCGCCATGTTTTTTGTTCTGACTGCTGGAACCTTGAAAGTCACGTGACTTGGAACAAACCAATAGGAACAAATATTAACTTGCATTGTAGCGAAATCCGTGTCAGTTTCACTGAAATTTGAGTGAATCTGTGGCTATTCCACGGATTCCTGTGAGACCAGGTTCAAAAATAAGTTGTATTGAAGTCCATGAGAGAAGGACCACACTTCTCACTTGATTTATCACCTCATTAAACATTTTCCTAAAGAGTTTTTGGCCTAAATCGCTAGTTTCAAGTCTTCAATGCACCATGATGTTCATTTTATAAATTCTGATCACACTTTGAGTGGACGATAAAGCAGGATATGCGTCAGGGTAACATTTAGATTGACAGCTTGCTAGCACGGTGCACGGTGTGTTTTCAGGTTTATGAAATTTAATTGTAACATTTTGGTTGCCTAGAGATGTCATTCACTGTTTGGGTGTGCTAAAAGATGCTCTAAAGGAGTAGTGTGTTCATCTTTAATTATAGATTAGCGCTAGCATTAGCTGATAACATTAGCTTCCTCCAGCTTGATTGATTTGTCCTGTAGTTGCAGAACAACAAAAAAAAACAAAATACAGGGTTTTAAATATTAGTTCACAACTACGTTCAACCAGGAGATGATGTTTGTGTCCTGCTGATTTAAAAAGATACAGAAAATCCAAAAAATTCAGGCCATGAAGTGTTCACTTCACTAGTCAGACTTTTTCAGCCTGGCATCCAGTCTACAATTATCATAACATCTTTAGACTAATGGGGAAAAATGCATAGAGATACTAGAGTTAATTTTTATCTATCAGATAAAATGAATGCACATTAAACGGTCCATAACTCATCTTTCCTTCTTTTTTTACTTTCAAATTAACTGACTTAATAACCATCTTGTGATTTTACACGAAAATTCATCGTGTTACGTTCCGACACACGACTTTTTGTTCAAAAGAGCAATAGTCTTGTTGTAATTATTATTTATTTTTTTTAAAGAAATATGCTTAAAACAGGGATCACCACATGTTTGAAACATGTTGCGTTTGTCACAGGTTTGCGTGTTAAACAGCAGTTCATCATGCGTCACATTTGTATGATTCATGCTGCAAACGTTTTTGGAAGAAATCATGCAAACCTGTTCATGAGAATATATATTGCTGCAGACTATAATGTGCACCATATGCTCTATAATGCTCTACACACATACATGCAATCACACTCATTCTTAGTTGCAAGTACACACAAACCCTTTCAGCCCTAAACCTCCATGCAAATTCCACACTTACCTGCTCTGACCTCAGTTTTTTGGTGACAAACTCGTGACACATACCTCACGTTAAGTTGTGTCTTCACCACTGAGGTCTCTGTTTGTCCAGTGAGGCTGCGAAAAGTTTGTTTTTCTAGCGCCAAAGCTGCAAAAAAACAGGACTTTTAAAATCAACTTTTATGGCAAAAATAATCATAACCTAAATTCTAGTTTTAACCACATCTGTAAATGCCACCAGAGACACTGTACGGATTCTAATCTGTGACCCAGTTTGGAAAAAATGATTATTCTTTGATCATTTAAAGTGATTTTGGGGCTTTGCCAAAGAAGGAAAGAACCTACTGGGGCAACTGGTGAGGCTGCTGGGCAGCTGTCAGGGCATCTGGAGGCACTGGGGAACAATCATTCAAGTGTAGAAGAGATTTTTGGCTGGAAGGCAGAAGTCCAGACAGACAGACAGGTTTTATATCAGGAGCTTTGTCTGTGAAATGGATTTTGAAGCTGGTTGATGAAGCATCAAAGCCCGAGAGACTGATGAAGTGGCTGTGTTACAGGATGGGTGGGTAAAAAATAAAAAAAAGCAATGTTCTTTTGCTATTTCTCTCTAAACACAAGAGATGTATGTCATTAACCCTTTGATGCACAACATGGTCTAAAGTGACCCGAAAAAAGACAAAATTATTAGAAAATGACCAAAAAAAGACACAAAATTACAAAAAAAAGAAACAAAATTATTTAAAAAAAGACACAAAATGACCAAAAAATACACTGAATTACCAAAAAAAGACACCAAATTATTAGAAAATGACTCAAAAAAGACACAAAATGACCAAAAAATACACAGAATTACCAAAAAAAGACAAAATTATTAGAAAATGACCAAAAAAAGACACAAAATTACTAAAAAAAAGAAACAAAATTATTTTAAAAAAGACACAAAATTACCAAAAAATACACAGAATTACCAAAAAAAGAAAAAATTATTAGAAAATGACCAAAAAAAGACAGACAGACAGGTTTTATATCAGGAGCTTTGTCTGTGAAATGGATTTTGAAGCTGGTTGATGAAGCATCAAAGCCCGAGAGACTGATGAAGTGGTTGTGTTACAGGATGGGTGGGTAAAAAATAAAAAAAAAGCAATGTTCTTTTGCAATTTCTCTCTAAACACAAGAGATGTATGTCATTAACCCTTTGATGCACAACATGGTCTAAAGTGACCCGACAGAGTTTTTATGTTCTATATCTTTGCAATAAATTAATTTCATCATTCAGTATTCCAGGTTTTCCTCAATTAGTTTGTTTTTGATCATCATACATCCTAATTTTATGTTTTCCTTTATTCATTTTTGAATAAAATCCCTTTTTGCAAAAAAAAACCAAGACACAACATGACCAAAAATACACTGAATTACCAAAAAAAAGACACCAAATTATTAGAAAATGACACAAAATGACCCAAAAAGACACAAAATGACCAAAAAAAGACAGAATCACCAAAAAAAGACACAAAATTATTAGAAAATGACTCAAAAAAGACACAAAATGACCAAAAAATACACAGAATTACCAAAAAAAGACACAAAATTATTAGAAAATGACTCAAAAAAGACACAAAATGACCAAAAAAAGACAGAATCACCATAAAAAGACACAAAATTATTAGAAAATGACTCAAAAAAGACAAAATGACCAAAAAAAGACAGAATCACCAAAAAAAGACACCAAATTATTAGAAAATGACTCAAAAAAGACACAAAATGACCAAAAAATACACTGAATTACCAAAAAAAGACACAAAATTATTAGAAAATGACTCAAAAAAGACACAAAATGACCAAAAAAAGACAGAATCACCATACAAAGACACAAAATTATTAGAAAATGACACAAAATGACCAAAAAATACACAGAATTACCCAAAAAAAAGACAAAATTATTAGAAAATGACCAAAAAAAGACACAAAATTACTAAAAAAAAGAAACAAAATTATTTAAAAAAAGACACAAAATGACCCAAAATTATCGGGGTTATTACATGTTGTGCACCAAAGGGTTAAATGTGGTAAAAAGGGAGAAAATAGCCGCTCTAAATCCCTCAAAATGACACAACCAGCAGTCAGCTTGCTACAGTAACAACCACTGAGGTATTTTTACCCTAAAACAGGTGCAAACCACCCCCAGCTCTCTGTTTCTGCCATTATTGCTGCTTTTCACACCCCCTCTCCTTTACATTACGTCACCTTCGACAGGAAATGAGATGCCACAGCTCAAGGTGTTAAGAGACGTCTTTTATTTCAATCAGTGTCCTGCCATCCTCTATTCATATGGATGTGATTTTTCTCTCTCATGCTCCAGAAGAACAGAATCGATTTGGGCACGCACACAGACACAAACATTAAAACCCATTTGCTGTATTTTCCCATGCAATGTTATGCAATACAAGCCTCTTGCTGGGCAACTGGTGCAGTTATTTATGGGTGCATGCTGCCACTCTGTGGGCTGAAAAGGTATTAACTCTTCTTCTTCTCTCTCTGCACAGTTCAGGTGTTTTACACTAGATGTCAGCATTTAGACCAGGGGTGTCAAACTCAAATACACAGTGGGACAAAATTTAAACTTGGACAAAGTCGCGGGCCAACATTGATATTTATTGAAAAAATTGACCTAAACAAGTTCAAACGAAATGGAATAACTTAATATTGCAAACATGCAAAATCGAATATCAAATAAAATAAACAAACACATCAATGGCATTCATTTCTTAAATAAAATTTAAATAAAAATCGTATGTCTTTTTATTTTATATGCAGCCTTCTTTAAATTTAAATTTAACAGTAATCTTTTTCCACAGGCTAAAAATAAATGTAAGAATAAAATAACAATAATAAACCAAATGACTAATAATAATATCCTTCAATGAATGGTCATTTTGTCCATTTTTGAATTCTTTTCATGTCTTTGTAAGTCATTTTGTCTCTTTTTTTGGTCATTTTGTGTCTTTTTTTAGTCATTTTGTGTCTTTAGGTGTCTTTTTTTGTCATTTTGTGTCTTTTTTTGGTCATTTTGTCTTTTTTTAGTCATTTTGTGTCATTTTGTGTCTTTTTTTGGTCATTTTGTGTCTTTTTTTAGTCATTTTGTGTCTTTAGGTGTCTTTTTTGTTATTTTGTGTCTTTTTTTGGTCATTTTGTCTTTTAGTCATTTTGTGTCTTTAGGTGTCTTTTTTTGTCATTTTGTGTCTTTTTTTGGTCATTTTGTGTCTTTTTTTGGTCATTTTGTGTCTTTTGGTGTCTTTTTTTGGTCATTTTGTGTCTTTTTTTGGTCATTTTGTGTCTTTTTTTAGTCATTTTGTGTCTTTTTAAGCCTTGGACTAGCAAGAAAAAGTGCATAAAGACAACTTTAATTGTGCTCAGTTTGCTCCACACTGATCTACTGTGTTCAAGCCAAAACACCAGCAGTGCATTCTGGGATTTGTAGTATTATTTGCACTGTATAATAATAATTTGGTATTGCCTTTCTGGGCCAAATATAATTATACTGCGGGCCAAATTTGGCCCGTGGGCCAGAGTTTGACACCTCTGATTCAGAGTGTGTGTTGTCTGTTTTGTTTCTGCAGAATTCTCACTTTATGAAGCACATTTTACAACACAAAAAATGAATTTGTCACCTCAGTGATGAGAAGGAAAACTGTAAAATGACTTTCACATCCTCAAAAGCTTTGTGGGATAAAAATGTGTTTATGCAACTTTGTTTTGGTTGTGTGTCTCTATGTTACAAGCCTTCATGCAGGATGACAGAATGAGACCTTGGATTAATCTAAAAAGGAATGCTCAGCCTTGTGTGGGCCGACACGATGCACAACGTGACAGAAACATAAAAGAACAGATAAGGACATGATATTCTGAGACCCGGCGGGTTGTGGGCAAAAAAACATCTGATTGCTGGAACAAGATGTTCAGTTTCTGTCTCCACATAAATATAGATAATGCAGCTGAGCAGGAAGGAAAACATGTTTCAAATCTGTGGTCAATTTGTGTCTTTTTTGGTCATTTTGAGTCTTTTTTTTCATTTTGTGGTCATTTTGTGTCTTTTTTTGGTCATTTTATGTCTTTTCTGGTAATTTTGTGTCTTTTTTTTATCATTTTGTGGTCAATTTGTGTCTTTTTTGGTCATTTTGTGTCTTTTTTTGGTCATTTTGTTTCCTTTTTTTGGTCATTTTGTGTCTTTTTTTGGTCATTTTGTGTCTTTTTTTGGTCATTTTGTGTCTTTTCTGGTCATTTTGTGTCTTTTTTGATCATTTTGTGGTCAATTTGTGTCTTTTTTGGTCATTTTGTTTCCTTTTTTTGGTCATTTTGTGTCTTTTTTTGTCATTTTGTGTCTTTTTTGATCATTTTGTGGTCAATTTGTGTCTTTTTTGATCATTTTGTGTCTTTTTTGGTCATTTTGTGTCTTTTTTGATAATTTTGTGTCTTTTTTGATAATTTCGTGGTCAATTTGTGTCTTTTTTGGTCATTTTGTTTCCTTTTTTTGGTCATTTTGTTTATTTTTTGGGTGATATGAACTGTGCGTGTGAGATTGTGTTCAGTGAACAAGATGTACAGTTTCTGTGTCCACATAAATATAGATAATGCAGCTGAGCAGGAAGGAAAACATGTTTGAAATCTGTGTTGTTACATGAAGTAGATGCATTTTATTAGAATGAATGCATTTGAAAAATGGCATGAATAGCAAATCTATTAAAGTCTGATAAACTGAAGATAAAGCAGGAAACTCATGGTGTTGTATGCACTTTCTGCACGTGTCTGCATTGTGGTTTTAAGCCACATTTTTATAATATATATTTAGATTATAGTTGTTTGTTTATATTAATCAGGTGAAGGATTTTAGACATCAGGATAAGTGAGTTATGATAGAAGTAAGATGGGCAAAAGTTAGCAGGAGCTGTCTGCCAAATTGCATCAGAAAAACACAGATTTTTAGCGTGAATCTTATTTATTCAGTGTTTCACTGGTTTTAATCAGCTGGTTTGCTGGTTTTAAAGTAGAGGAGACCTCTGGGAATAATTCAGCTCAATGATGAACACTGAACCAGTTCTAACCAGGAGAAGCTGACTGCAGTGGCAGCAAATGGTGGTAAAGACAACAACTCCCATGATCCCTCACTGCTGTACAATGTCACCAAACTGTCTTTTATTATTGTTTTGATTGAGACACCTCATAGTGGCAAAAAAAGTGCATTTAAAATAATTTTTTAAGTTAAAAAATGGTCATAATTTAAATCATAGCGTAACAAATACTCAATGCTAACTCATTCTTATTATTCTTATTATTATTTATCATTTTTATTATTATTATTTATCATTTTATTTTTAAAATCATTTTTATTTTTTAAAATCACTATTATTATTGTTTTTATTATTATAGTATAGTGCAACATAGATATTCCTTTTTGTAATAGGAATAATATATACAATATAAACAGACTCAGAAGTTGAAAATTGCACTTATATATTTATTATTGTTTAAAGTGTTAATACTTTACTATTTCTTGTTAATATTGCTGGTTTCTATTTCTTGCTATGTCTTTATATTTTTGCCTTACATGTTTTGCTACTGAGCTTCAGATCTTTTAACTATCCATCTCGTTCATATAACCCACTGGCTCTTAGATATAATAATATAATATCATATAACCCTCTGGCTCTTAGATATAATAATATAATATCATATAACCCTCTGGCTCTAAATATCCCTGCTATTAAAACGGAGGTTGGGAAATTCGCTTTTGTTTATTTTGCTCCTTTTAAATGGAATAATTTACTGTCACAGCTTCAGTTGGATACACTGATTCCTTTCAATCATTTTAAAGACATTCTTATTAATCTTATAATTTCTGAATGTGCATGTGCCTCATTGAATTTATTGTGCTTCTGTTGAGTATATATTATTATGGATATGTAGTGTAATGTGTTCAATTCTTTTAAAAAACCTTTTTTAGAAAAGCCTTTTATTAAATGTATCGTTGTGCTTTGGCCTTTTAACCTGTTTTTTAATCTTGTTGTACTCTGTAGCACCTTGGGTTTGCTTTTAACAATGAAAAGTGCTTTACAAATAAAATGTATTATTATTATAATTGTATTTGTGCTGTAATCAGGGCGCCATTGGAAATGAGAGCTTGTTCTCAATTGGCCCTCCCTGAATAAATAAATAAAGGTGAAATGAAATGAAAAAGTAACTGAAGACCGTATACTAATTCAAATCTGTGACCAAGAAGTAAATAAAGGAAGCAAAAGTAAAACACAGCTGAACCAAACCCATTTTTTGTGAAGCCTCTCATTAGCATCAGCAGCTCCAGACTTCCTGACATCCAGCAGATTATTAGCATACGGGTCAAAGGTCGAGCAGCTTCCAGGAGCTAGTTGTCGCCCTCATATAACCACTGGGATGCTAATGTCCCCACAGCGGAGCAAACAGTAGCCACTGTAAAAACCAGCATCACCTCTGACCCCTCGGCCCCGAAACTTTCCCCTTTTTCCCGCCATTGATCCGACAGATTCCTCTGACGTTGAGGGTAAGTGTGAGAATCCTCTCCCAGATAAAAAAGGCATTTAAGGAGTCATTACCTGCTGCTCGGCCACAGTGTGTGTGTGAAAACTCTTCTGTTCTGTCATTAAAGTAATCTGTGTGCAGTTCAAAGGTTGCATCATTTCTGCTGGACGGTTTCAGTCCCAACAGAGAGGCACGTGGAGGCTCAGCTGGATGGATGCAGGAGCTGCAGCTTTTTATAAGGAGGCTGCAACACGTCAGGTAAGAAACACTCGTAAATCAAACTAAACAGGGTTTAACTAAAAATATTTCCTTCCACATGCCATCACACTGTACAATAACAGATAATAGTCTGGTTCATTACATACTGTCGTTATGCACTTTGTGTTTTTATGCACACTGTTCATTGCACCTTATTTGTTTCACGGCAACATTTCTATACTGCATATTCATATTTATTCTGCACTGGAATTCTATTCTACTCCTTCTTTAGACACTTTATATTTTATTGTATTTTTATATTTTATTGCTTGAAGTATGCCTAGGTTGTTCTTTTTATTTAATTGTGTTGTTATTGTCTCTGTGTGTAATGCTGCTGCTAAACTGCTTGGGATAAATAATATCTATCTATCTATCTATCTATCTATCTATCTATCTATCTATCTACAAAATAAAACATAAATCAGTTTACATGTCCGAAAAAGTATAATGGGAAGATGTGAAAACTTAAATCTCACCCCTTCTCCCTCAAATAATGCAAATAATCACAATCAAAATATATAAATTCATTAAGTATTTACAAAACTTACATTGTTAGCAGAAAATACAAATATAAATGTTTATATAAACAAAGCATTAATTGTTATTACATCCCAGTTCCCACAAAGGTTGGACCCTGTAAAAATATATTTTTTTTAAGTGTTGAAAAAATTAACAGAATGCAATAATTTGAAAATCTTTTTAACTGACATTTAGTAAAACCACAAGATAAACTTTGATCAATTTGTTTATGGAAGAAAAAAAAATCTTAAATTTAAATTTCACACAGGATCCCAATTTTTGAGCCATTTTTGAAAGGCTGTTGTGTACGCTTTTTGTTTGCCAAGAAGGAATTCAGAGAAAAAAACAAAATGTATATTTGAGGTTTATTATATTCGGAGACATTATAATAAAAGTCCAACAACATGTATTTAATTCTGTTTTACAGCAATAATGTATCTTTTTTATATACAGGCCTGCATGCTGAAAAACATCAGTTCAAAATCATGCAATTCTCATAAAATAGGAAAAGTCATGAAGTATGAAGCTGATAAAAGACAAGATAAGATAAAACATTGTTTACCATAGGGGAGTATAAAGACATTTCTTTGCAGAAAATGTCCTTTATCACCTAATTTGTATTCTATTCAAATTTTTTTCCATTTCTGACGTTCAACAGATACAATGGAAGTTCTCTCACTGCTGCTCGTCTTCTTTACAGTTTCTGGATATGCATACGTGGTGCAACCCAGTAAGTATAACATAAGGCCTTCTTAACATCTCTAACATGCAACAAAAATGTACTTTACTAACGGTTTTCACTTTAAAATGAAGATATAATCTTAGTAATTATCACAGTCCTACAAACAACAGGTCAGAGACACTGACATGCTAATTATTTCATTACCCTTTCAAAGGAAACTGTTGTAATGCTAATACTTAGTTGCAACTTGATTTTGTTTTTTGCATTAAGAGAACTGATTGTGCAGAGTTTGTAACTGATGCATAAGTGAACTATATATGCATAAGTCAGAGGTGTCAAACTCTGGCCCGCGGGCCAAATTTGGCCCGCAGTATAATTATATTTGGCCCACGAGGCAATACCAAATTATTATATTATTATTGTACTATAAAAGCTGACCCGCCGGTATTATACGGCGCATTTACCGCTAATACTAGATTTATTATTGTTATTTTATTTTTAAATGTATTAACCTGTTGAAAAAGTTTATTTTGATATTTAAATCAGACGGATGCAAATAGAAAAGAGGCATAGGATTTTTATTTCATTTTTCTTTAATAAATTAATGACATTGATGTGTTTTTTATTTGAAATTTGATTTTGCATGTCTGCACTATTTAGTTATATATTGTATGTTTATAAGCGTTGCTGGTTCCATATTGAATGTTAAAGCAAAACATGTTTGGTATATATTAAAAGGTTTATTTGTTCAATGTTGGCCCGCGATTTTATTCAAGTTTTACATTTTGGCCCACTGTGTATTTGAGTTTGACACCCCTGGTCTAAGTGGTTGCTCTTTGTTTTGTACCGTAGGACTGACAGTCAGTCCGGTGTCTCGGCTGGATGGACGCCACCAGTCTGAGCTGAGAGATGTTTTGGTATCATTGGAGGAGAAAATCAGTGAGAGACCAGAGGAGGAGCAGAGGAGTGGAGGAGTGACTCCAGAGACAAACTCAGAGGCTCCTGGGACGTTTTCTGAGACTTTAAGGGGAGAAACAAAAACAGCCAATATGCGGACTGATTTAGTTCCAGATGAAGAGACAGAGACAGTTAAAACAGCAATAAGAAGTCATAATGAACGGGTAGAAGAAAAGGTGGCAGAGGAAAGAGAGAGCGGGCTGGTTGCAGGGATTAGAGGAGATGTGTTCACTGTAAATCAAGAAAATGTGTCAGAGAAAGAAGGAAATGAGAAGGTGGAAAGAACTGAAGAGGAAGAGAGGATAAAAAATGCAAACCAGAGTGAATTAGTAGGAAGAGAAGAGGAAGATCACATGGTAGTTAGTGACCTCACACCTCCCAGCACATCCTCTCCTCCGCTGGGGGAGGAATTAGTGATTCAAATTATCACTCAGTCTCCAAATCCTCCTGGTTCTCCTCCTCCTCTTCATCATCATAATGTCTCCTCATCTCTCCCTCCCAGCCCTGACGCCACACTTAGTCCTCACTTCTTCCCTCCGTCTGTCACTGTTTCCGATCCCACAACAATCCGTCACTCCTCAGTCTCCACATGGCTTCCTGCTGAGGTCAGGTCTGTCTCTCTGCTTGAAGATCTCCTCACTGAGGTGCTGCAGAGTCCTGGACATCTTCTCAAGCAGAATGAGCTGCAAGTGAAGGCAAGCCCAGATGTAGAGGCAGTAATGGTGGAAAATATATTGTTTAAACCTGCACGGCAACAAAGCAAAGGTGCTGAATTTATCCCCAAACTGCAAGAAGCAACACCAGAACACCAGAAGTTTATAACCAAAGACTTAAAAGAGCCAGATCCAACACCGAAATCTAATGAAACCCCAAACATGACTCAGCCCACAGTTCAACTGGTGGAAAATGACACCAAAGTTACAGTGAAGCGAAATAAAGCGTCTCCTCCTCAACCACAACTGGACAAATCTTCAGCCAAACCGCGCCTGACGACCGCCAAAACACCTTCAATGAGGCCGACCAAAATCAGCACAAGCAGTAAAAATAAAACAATTAAGAAGGCCAATGAAAAGAAAAAGAAAAAGGACAATAAAACCAAAAAGCCAAAGAAGAAGAAGGAGGTCAGCAAGCCAACCTACTTTCCTTACTTTAAGGATAACTACTGTCCTCCTGAGTGTGCCTGCTACGGAAGGTAAAACTTTAATGATATTTGGAGTGTAATACTTTCCGATATTACCACATTATTAAGTGATGTTTAAGTGGAAAATGGGTTTAAGACTGTTTGTTAGACACAAATAGCAACTTTAAGATGTCTTCTTAAGCTCTGGGAGCTTTCTTTGGGTATTTTTCCAAGAATAGGTTATTTGCCTATGACTCAAATCCACATAAGAGGGTTGTTGTATTTAACATTGTGTAATTTGGGTTGGGTAAAAATAGAAAAAGATTCTGTTCGAATAACTCAGCATTGACTTTTGGTTTCATAGAGGACGCGAACAGCAGTTTAGTGGATAAAAGTCCTGTGTTTTATTGACCAATCTGTCCACCTTCCTCTGCAGACTAACCAATTAGTAAGAAAAGCATGTTAAAGAAAAAGTTAAGTTTTTGCTACAATGCAAGTTAATATTTGTTCCTATTGGTTTGTTCCAAGTCACGTGACTTTCAAGGTCCCGGCGGTCAGAACAAAAAACATGGCGGACAGTTCTCTCATTTTTAGTGAAAAAAAATCAATATTTTGACTTAGTTTCTGCATAAAAATGGGTTTTGATCACATTTCTAGCGAGAAATATATGTTTTATTTTCTAAATATTCACTCAGTGAATGTACAAAACCACTTTGTATGTTGGAATATCCACGGGATATGACATGATATGTCATTAACTTGCATTGTAGCGAAATCCGTGTCAATTTCACGGAAATTTGAGTGATTCCGTGGCTATTCCACGGATTTTGAGTTAAGCGAATCCGTGGCTATTTCACGGATTCCTGTGGGACCAGGTTCATGCTTATTCTCATTATGTATTGTCTTCCAGAGTGGTCCAGTGCTCAGACAAAGGTGTGGACAATGTTCCCTACGGTATTCCCTATAACGCCCGCTACATCCTCCTCATGAATAACCACATCAAGAGCATCCAGCTGGACCTCCTCAATGAATACGTCTCTATGGAGTTCCTTGTGCTGAGCAACAATCGGCTCACAGATGGCGCCATAGAGGGGGCCTTTGAGGGGGTCCCGGCTCTGAAGCGCCTCTACCTGGATAGGAACCTCCTGGACAGCGTGCCAACTGACCTCCCAGTCTCTCTGGAGGAGCTTCGTTTGGACAATAACCGGCTGGGTGTGATGTCTGAGGCCGCCTGGGCCCGCTGCCCCGGCCTCCTGGTGCTGAGCCTGAGCAACAACAGCCTGGGGAACGGATCCGAGTCTCTTCCTAACGCAGTGCTCTCTCCTTTGTGCAACCTGCGCACTCTGAACCTGGATCACAACCAGCTAACGTCAGTTCCTCTGGGCTTACCGTTGTCCGTCAAGGAGCTGTACCTCAAAGGGAACCTCATTGAGCAGTTCCGAGGAGGAGCCTTTGAAGGGAGATCAGAGCTGCTGGTGTTAGATCTGAGTGCAAACAGACTGACAAATAAGGGTCTTCTCAGGGAGTCGCTTCTCAACGCAACTCGCTTGGAAAGCCTCAACTTAGAGGGGAACAGGCTAACACAAGTGCCTCGACACCTTCCCCGCTCACTTAAAACTTTAAATCTGGAGGGCAACCTCATATCGTCCATAAAGAGAGCTGGTTTTGGGAGCTTAAAAAACCTGGAACACTTGGGTTTAGCGAGAAATAAAATCTTCAAAGTGGCACCAGGGGCATTTAAGACATTGCCCGTCCTGCACCAGCTGGACCTGAGCCACAACACTTTGCTTCAGGTGCCCAGACAGCTGCCGGAGGCTCTGCACTCAGTGGCACTCACTCACAACAAGATCCAATCAGTGCCTCGTGATGCTTTCTGCTGGGGTAATAAGAGTGTGGGTCTCAGCGGGCTGGTACGAGTGCAGTTGGAACACAATTTAATCGATATGGGGAAGTTGGATGCACAGGCATTCAGGTGCTTACGGGGATTCCAAGTGGTGCACTTCTACTGAACCTTTTAACAGAGATTAAATGATGCTGCTGGGACTATTTATGCACAAAATATCTGCATTTTTATGAAACATACTCGCTTAATTCTGTATGCTTTATCCAAAACCTGTGGTGAAGGCTATTGTCTGCCAGAAACCAACTGAATAAAAATATATTTATTATGTGTGAAAGTCAATTTATTGTGTGCAACCCACCCCGTTCTGACTTTATGACATTAATTATCTTTCCACAGACTGTTTTTTCCCCAACGTGCTTTAAAGGGTTGAGAACAATAGAAGTCTGTTCATGCAACGGGAATAGTGTCACCAAGATATCCGTAACCAAACAAATGATTGCCAAACTTCTATTTATTACGATTAGTTTTCTCCACCATTTAGAATAACCTCCAGGCAACATTGACACATTTATCATCCTTGTTTTATATCTTTTAATCCTCCCCTTAGTGATGCATCTGAGTTGTCAGCTGCTGCCAAAAGGCATTTGTTTCTTTTGACAGAAAATTAAGCGTTCTCATCATGAGCAGACAATGTGGATAATGTTTAAAGGGCGATGCGAGTTTGGTAAATGGTTTGCATCATAATGAGACTTTCTGATTGGTTTAGGGAGTTTTTTTTCAAACATCTGTCCTCCAATGTTTCCAAAAGAATACGGAAATGATCTCTCTCAGGCACATTTAAAGTGTTTGCAAGTTGATTTTCAAACCAAATTAACTTCTGGTTACCCTTTAGTGGTAAAAATATTATAAACTTGGTTTGAATTCAGTGAAGTTCCCTTATAGCCTGCACAGATATGAACAAAAAGTTAATCTGGTTATCACAAAGTTGGATATTTTTTCCTTGAAAAGCTCATTGATTGATATACACTACCGGTCAAAAGTTTTAGAACACCCCAATTTTTCCAGTTTTTTATTGAAATTCAAGCAGTTCAAGTCAAATGAACAGCTTGAAAGGGTCCAAAGGTAAGTGGTGAACTGCTAGAGGTAAATAAAAAAAGGTAAGCTTAACCAAAACTGAAAAATAATGTACATTTCAGAATTATACAAGTAGGCCTTTTTCAGGGAACAAGAAATGGGTTAACAACTTAACTCTATGGAGTCTTGGGCTATTTTGTCCATTTTTGAATTCTTTTCATGTCTTTGTAAGTCATTTTGTGTCTTTTTTTGGTCATTTTGTGTCTTTTTAGGTCATTTTGTGTCTTTTTAGGTCATTTTGTGTCTTTTTTTGGTCATTTTGTGTCTTTTTTTAGTCCTTTAGTCCAACATAAAATGTGATTTTGAATCTTTTTTTTTACTTTCAAAACACTATAATGCTCAAAAAAGAATTTTAAATGTTGCAAATGTGCATTAATTTCAGAGTACACTGAGACATTAAACTGCATCATTTTCAATTAAATTCTGGAAAAGTTGGTGTGTTCTAAAACTTTTGACCAGTAGTGTGTATAGCACATATTCTCATATGTGTGACGTGGCATTTGCTTGATGCCGTAAATATTATTGTGGATAAAAATATAGTTCTTCATAATTGTTCATGTGGAAACAATCTCTGCTGGTTGTGCAAAAAAACAGCAGTGCAAAAGCTGACAGCAGACTCATGTGAGTGACAAGATGAATATATTTTTTTCTAGCATCTAAAGATTTTTGCTGCTTTAAAATGTTCCCTTTTTGTCTTTCATGCCACAGAGTTCCCCCCACACAGTGTCAGCTTCAGGCAAAAGCCAGAGAAAGTGTTCTGAGGGAGGTAAATATAGATCACAGCCAGGTGATTCTAATCAGTGATCAATCAGCTCAAACATAGAACTGAAGTCTATAGATCCGCCCATCAGCCACATGGCCACATTGTAGAAAATAGCAAACTAAAAATCGACACCTACAGTTTAAACCCTGACAGAAAAAAACAGAAATGCATCCAAGTAAAACTATATTTAAGCTAAAATATTGTTTGTATAAATATTAACGTTGTATAACATATTTAATTAGTTCATCCCTGTTAACACACAATATATGCACATTTAAACTTTTTAATTCAAAGTGACAAAAAGACAAGAAAGAGTGTTAAGACTGTCTTTAATTTAAAATTAAAATGAAAAGAGCTGTGCTATAAAAATCACAGGAAATGTTTTAATTTAATTTTTAATTTTCAAAATGACATAAGAATGTTGTAAAAACAGTTTGAGCCGCTGAGACTTCAACATATTTAAATGAATACTTATTTTTTCTCTAATAAAATCTAAATTGTTTGTTTGACTGGGATAAATGTGAGAGTAAATCTGAGATTTTGTGTTCTTTTTTATGCTTAAAAAGTCTGGATGCTTATATGTAAAGTATATATACTTTTTTACTTTTTATTTGAATCTATTTGGTAACTGCAACTTTAATTTGACATATTGTCACACTATTAAAATAATCGCCTACGTCATTTTTTGTCAAAATTGTTTTTTTTTGCTTAAATCATCTCCTCATGATGCCTCAAGTCAAAATAAAATGTGACTTTGGCAATTTTTTGAACATGCCTTTGTGACTTAAGCAAGATATGGTAACACTTTATTTTGAAGGTGCCTACACAAGAGTCACACAAGCCTGTTTCACGCCTTTGTTACATCCTTTTTGAGTGAAATGATCAATAAATGTCATATGTTACACTTTTAGGGAAGTTTTTTGTGTTTCCTGCAAAACTTGAAAAAATGAGTTAGGTGATTATTTTAACAGGGAGACGATATGAATATCTCTATGGACTCTACTTCTATGTTGCTGCTGATGTGGCTGATTGAAATCACCTGGTCTCCACTCTATATCAGCTCACCAGATCCTCTCTGACGGCTTTTGCTCCTTGCAGAAGACACTAGAAACACCTCAGACACACAGAATCAAAGATTTTCTCCCTTTTCTTTTCTACTTCTGGCTTAATAGGTGTTTTTCCCCTTTTGTGCAGAAACAATGAGATGTCACCATCAGACACCACATTTAAATTATGTCCTGCTCAGTTAAATCTATCAAGAAAGAAGGGCTTCAGAATAGTGTTTCAAGGAGAAAGTCAAACTTTCATAAGGACAAAAACAACAAATCCTTCCCAGTATATCCTACATCATTCTTAACCGCAAGTTAAACCAGTAGTTCCCAACCTTTTTGAGTCGCGACCCACAATTTAACATGCATGTTGTCCACGACCCCCGCTCACTGAACACAATCTCACACGCACAGTTCAGATCACCCAAAAAAAGAAACAAAATGACCAAAAAAAGGAAACAAAATGACCAAAAAAGACACAAAATGACCAAAAAAGACACTAAATGACAAAGACACTAAATGACCAAAAAAAAGACACTAAATGACCAAAAAAAGAAACAAAATGACCAAAAAAAGACTCAAAATGACCCAAAAAAACACAAAATGACCAAAAAGACACAAAATGACCAAAAAAGAAACAAAATGACCCAAAAAAAGACACAAAATGACCCCAAAAAAAGAAACAAAATGACCCCAAAAAGAAACAAAATGACCAAAAAAGACACAAAATGACCCCAAAAAAAGACACAAAATGACCCCAAAAAAAGACCCAAAATGACCCAAAAAAAGACCCAAAATGACCCAAAAAAGGACACAAAATGACCCCAAAAAAAGACACAAAATGACCCAAAAAAAAGACAAAATGACCCAAAAAAAAGACAAAACGACCCAAAAAAAGACACAAAATTACCCAAAAAAAGACACAAAATTACCCAAAAAAAGACACAAAATTACCCAAAAAAAGACACAAAATTACCCCAAAAAAGACACAAAATTACCCCAAAAAAGACACAAAATTACCCAAAAAAGAAACAAAATGACCCAAAAAAAACCAAAATGACCCAAACAAAGGAACAAAATGACCAAAAAAAAGACACAAAATGACCAAAAAAGACACAAAATGACCAAAAAAGACACAAAATGACAAAGACACAAATTGACCAAAAAAGACACATACATGAAACCAATGACCAAAAAAAGACTCAAAATGACCCAAAAAAAGACACAAAATGACCAAAAAGACTAAAACACATTAACACATGAACACTTTAACACAGTGGAGACAGAGCTGACTTCCAAAATGATTTGGCGACCCCCAGAAATCATCTTGCGACCCCAATTGGGGTCCCGACCCCAAGGTTGAGAATAGCTGAGTTAAAGCACAACTTTGCTGTTTTAGCTTTCCTCCTGCTGGGTTTTATTCTAGTTTTCAGCCCCTGGCCAGTAAAATATTGTGGAAAACATGAACTGGCAGCAGTGTCCGTTTCAAGCTCCAAAGTGAGTTTTCCCATGCTGATAAATGAACACTGGCCCAAATGTTCTGCTGAAGAACATGTTCACCATTTTCCATAAACAAATCAGTCAAGGTTTCTGTTGTTTCTATGCAGCGTGTTTGTGCAATGATGCTTCCCTGGAGGATTCACATGAGAACAGGAATATCATTAACATGTCGATCTGTGCAGCGTCAGAGGGAGGAAAGGATTAACAGAAGTGTGGAAAAACAAATAAATGGTGACACGATGATACACGTAAGACTAGAATGCACCTGAAAGTCTCAATGAAACAACTTTTTATATACACTACCGGTCAAAAGTTTTAGAACACCCCAATTTTTCCAGTTTTTTATTGAAATTCAAGCAGTTCAAGTCAAATGAACAGCTTGAAAGGGTCCAAAGGTAAGTGGTGAACTGCCAGAGGTAAATAAAAAAAGGTAAGCTTAACCAAAACTGGAAAATAATGTACATTTCAGAATTATACAAGTAGGCCTTTTTCAGGGAACAAGAAATGGGTTAACAACTTAACTCTATGGAGTCTTGGGCTATTTTGTCCATTTTTGAATTCTTTTCATGTCTTTGTAAGTCATTTTGTGTCTTTTTTTTGGTAATTTTGTGTCTTTTTTTAGTCATTTTGTTTCTTTTTTAGTCATTTTGTGTCTTTTTTTTTGTCATTTTGTGTCTTTTTTTTGTCATTTTGTGTCTTTTTTTTAGTCATTTTGTGTCTTTTTTTTAGTCATTTTGTGTCTTTTTTTTAGTCATTTTGTCTTTTTTTTGTCATTTTGTGTCTTTTTTTTAGTCATTTTGTGTCTTTTTTTTAAGTCATTTTTTGTCTTTTTTTGTCATTTTGTGTCTTTTTTTGGTCATTTTGTGTCTTTTTTTAGTCCTTTAGTCCAACATAAAATGTGATTTTGAATCTTTTTTTTTACTTTCAAAACACTATCATGCTCAATAAAGAATTTTAAATGTTGCAAATGTGCATTAATTTCAGAGTACACTGAGACATTAAACTGCATAATTTTAAATTAAATTCTGGAAAAGTTGGTGTGTTCTAAAACTTTTGACCAGTAGTGTATCTGCAGGATAAAGATTATGATCCAGAGGTATTAAGTGCAACAACAATCAGGAATATGTCATGTTTTGCCTCAATGTCATGAATAAACAAGAAAAATCTCATGTAGCAGATGATTTTATTGCCAAGACTAACGTTCCTTGTTTGCTGCTGCAGCATATAGCTGTGGTAGCTCCTTATGTTTGCTCCCATGCAGTCAGCTTTCTGTAAACACACCAATATAAAAGACTTAGTGATGAAATGTAAATGTGCTGTTAACAAAACGCCCACTAGATGGAAGTAATGTATAAGAAAATGCTCTTGATGCACACCACCTCTGTTTTTAAGCCGTAAAATGAGACAGAAAATATCAGCAGCTTTTTAATTTGGCTCTTCTCCACTTGACAAATAAGGAAAATTAAAATGCATATGCTTCAGGAAGTTTATCTTGTGGGGGAAAAATGGTATATTTAAACCCGAGACTGTGCAATGCAAGCACAGAGACATGACTCACAAGGTTTTTTTCACAGAGAGGTTGAAGATGTTTGTGGATTTTTTTTTTTTTTTTGCAATAACGTGACGAAAGTATTCGACTTGACCGCAAGCCTGGAAAAAAGTGAATGCATAAGAAAGTGAAGAAGTGGAGAAAAAAGTGGAGAAAATGCATTAGCCCACGTGGAGGTGCTTAGCATTTTTCTCCCCTTTTTTTTTTTTCTTTCCTCTTCTCTTTCTCCCTCGCTCTAATAAGTTCACTCAGCGACGTGGCACTGCACCCATAGGGCCTGGGAGAGAGGAGCAGGAGGAGGGGGACGAGAGGGAGTGCTGGGAGAAGAGGAGGAGGAGGAGGAGGAGGAAGGAGGGAGGAGGAGGAGGAAGGAGGGAGGATGGATCCAGGCTTCACTGGCTCAGCTCGTGTCCAGAAGGGAAGAGCTTCTGCAGGGCAGGGAGCTCCCCAGCACCTCCCTACGGTCCAGCAGGACCCTGACCCCACCAGTCTACCTGGCTCCTCTGGAAACACTCCTCTCCTCTTTGTCTCTCCCTTTTTCTCTCTCTCTTCCCTTCTTTCTTTTTGCATATTTTCTGCTTTTCACCCACACACTGTAAAAAAGAAACTGTTGTTTTCACGGTAAAATACTGGCAGCTGTGGTTGCCAGAACTTTACCGTAATAAATATGGTGCAACTTTTAGTAACATTACGGTAAAATGATTTAAATTGCCATTTTATTCCATTTTTTACCATAAAAAATAAAACATTTTTCCATTAAAAGAAACGGTGTTCTGCCATATGATTGACAAGAAAATACTAGATAAAGATATTACTATTAAATATCAGTATATTTTTGCTAGAGATATGGTGTTTAGTACATTTAACAGTGAGAAAAAGTATTTTTACAAAAATAAATGCAAAAATTACAGTGATCCCTTTTTCTCTCTCTCTTCCCTTCTTTCTTTTTGCATATTTTCTGCTTTTCACCCACACACTGTAAAAAAAAGAAACTGTTGTTTTCACGGTAAAATACTGCACTCAAAAAAATAACTTGTTCCCAGAACAAAATAAAATTATGGAAATAATTTCCACCTAAATAAAATGCTTTAATTTAGCGAGAAACAATTTTGTTAAGTGAACAAAATGTAAATATGTTGGGTCAACATGATGTATTTTGGTTTACCGTGATAAATATGGTGAAACTTTTTGTAACATTACGGTAAAATGATATTAACACTGTTGATTTCACGTTTAAAATTGCCATTTTATTCCACTTTTTTACCATAAAAAATAAAACATTTTTCCATCAAAAGAAACGGTGTTCTGCCATATGATTGACAAGAAAATACTTTATAAATGCTGCATAAATTAAAGATAAAGATATTACTATTAAATATCAGTATATTTTTGCTAGAGACACAAAATGACTAAAAAAAGAAACAAAATGACTAAAAAAAGAAACAAAATGACCAAAAAAAGACACAAAATGACCAAAAAAAGACACAAAATGACTAAAAAAAGAAACAAAATGACTAAAAAAAGACACAAAATGACCAAAAAAAGACACAAAATGACTAAAAAGACACAAAATGACTAAAAAAAGACACAAAATGACTAAAAAGACATGAAAAGAATTCAAAAATGGACAAAATAGCCCAAGTGTTCTAAAACTTTTGACCGGTAGTGTATATTACAGTATATTTTTGTTACAAACACGGTGCCAGTGTATTATACAGTGGAGGAAAGTTTTGTCTTTGTTTTAATTTTTTTTAAAATACTGTTTTGGCTGATATATACATTTACGGTGTTTCATTGTGACTGAAACTGAATTAACTAATTTGTAATTTTACGATCTTTTACTGTCATGGTTTAGCAGTTTTTCACCTTAAAATCTACAGACATTTTTTTACAGTGTACATAAGCTTGTGTATCCATGTGTATACACTAGCTAGACGTCTGGTGTGTGTGTGTGGGAGTCTCATACGTAATGATCATGTGAACTGCTCCCTTGACAGAGTCCATGTGCTCATTTAAGCAGTTTGGCATATGGTGAATGTATTTGTGTACCTCTGTATCCTGTGCTGGATGCACTCTGATATTTAAGCTTATCCCAACAGGAGGTTTGCAGGATTAGTAGTAGTAAGGGTGCTTAGAGGGACCTGTGTCTCCTGTGCTCTTATGTAAACTTTTAGCCTCTCTACGTCTATTGTTTTCTGCCTGGAATGCAAAAAATAAATGTACATTTCAGAATTATACAAGTAGGCATTTTTCAGGGAACAAGAAATGGGTTAACAACTTAACTCTATGGAGTCTTGGGCTATTTTGTCCATTTTTGAATTCTTTTCATGTCTTTGTAAGTCATTTTGTGTCTTTTTTTGGTCATTTTGTTTCTTTTTTTGGTCATTTTGTTTCTTTTTTTAGTCATTTTGTGTCTTTTTTTAAGTCATTTTGTGTCTTTTGGTGTCTTTTGGTGTCTTTTTTGTCATTTTGTCTTTTTTTTAGTCATTTTGTGTCTTTTTTTGTCATTTTGTGTCTTTTGGTGTCTTTTTTTGTCATTTTGTGTCTTTTTTTGTCATTTTGTGTCTTTTGGTGTCTTTTTTGTCATTGTGTGTCTTTTTTTTGGTCATTTTGTGTCTTTTTTTTAGTCCTTTAGTCCAACATAAAATGTGATTTTGAATCTTTTTTTTTTACGTTCAAAACACTATCATGCTCAATAAAGAATTGTAAATGTTGCAAATGTGCATTAATTTCAGAGTACACTGAGACATTAAACTGCATCATTTTCAATTAAATTCTGGAAAAGTTGGTGTGTTCTAAAACTTTTGACCAGTAGTGTATCTGCAGGATGAAGATTATGATCAAGAGGTATTAAGTGCAACAACAGTCAGGAATATGTCATGTTTGGCCTCAATGTCATGAATAAACAAGAAAACTAAAAGCCTTTTTCTGATTCTGTTCCACTCCAACATGACTTCAGGCCGCACGATCAGATAAAATGCTTGAGCCAAAACCACAACACCATTAATCAGCCATTGCTCTCCTTTTTGGAAGGAGATGGCACAGCTTTTAAGAGTGCATGGAGTGGTAATACTTGTCTTTTTTGTGGTTATTTCTTTGGCCTTTTTGCTGCTTTTTCCGCTTCTTTCCCAAACAAAGTAATTCATTTGTAATGTTCCTGTTTTTTATTTCGTAATTTCTCAGTCATGTAAACAATTCACTCATGAACTGCAAGCTGAAAGTAGAAAATTTAGCTCTAATGCAGCCCACATTATTGCAGGAATTGGACCATGCAGAAAAGGAATAGGAAGACACGAAGAAAAAAAAAGAGGGAACAGGATATTAAACCACACCCTGCATGTGAGCCAGCCACATGAACAAAGAAACAGACAGCGCCGTGATACGATTCAGCTGTCGTTGGGATCTTCGAGGCCTCCTTCCCATCATGCATCAGCAGCTGAGAAATAGAAAAAGGCTGGAAAAACGTGTCCATTCGGTTAATATTTCTCTATAAATTTGTTGGCTTGTAAATGCTGCAGTTCTCAGAAGCAACTGCAGATAAATTTATAGAAGCTAGAATTTTATAGAAACCTTATAAATGGGAAGTGGATATGCTGCAATGACGGTGGTGACTGACAGCATGTAATTTGTGGCTGTTCTTTTTCACATGCAGTAATTGAACACAGTTGCATGAAAGGCACACACATACAGTTGCTGTGCACAGAGATGTTCCACCATCTGTGTCTTTTTTCTCTTTCACACACACTCTTACTGTACTGTGAAGACTTTCAGCCCAGCCCTAAAGCCAGCTATCTCTGCCGATTTAACCTTCAACCTTCAATCAAAACCGGCTTAATCTGAACTCTAATCGAAGTTTTTTAAACTCTTCTGAAACTCAAACATAATCTCACAAAGGATATATTTTGTTTCGTTTCGTATCTGTTTATTTCGGTCAATACATGTCATCAAAACAAACCAGAAAAGAAAAAAAAATGATCAAAGTAAACAACATGTAAACAGAGAGAGAAAACTGATAATAGACATTTGGACCGAAAAGGCTGAAGCATAGCTTATTACGCCTTATTACCCTAGATAGATAGATAGATAGATAGATAGATAGACTGATTTTATTTATCCCAAGCTGGGAAATTACAGTATAGCAGCAGCATTACACACAGAGACAATAACAACACAATGAAATAATTAAATAAAAAGAACAACCTAGGCATACTTCAAGCAATAAAATATAAAAATACAATAAAATGTAATGTAAAAATACAAATAAAGTGTCTAAAGAAGGAGTATGTATTAAGGAGTAGTTACAACTCAAGTAAATTTAAAAATTAGAAATGTACAATGTGTTATTTATCAACAAAAGAAATAAGCAGTCACAAAAGAGAGAAAAGAAAGAAGCTTATTACTCATTACTCTAACTTATATAAATGAATCATCCTATTTTTAAGTAATCTTTTGAATAAGTTAATGGTATTTGCAGGTCTCCAATTTGTTCCATAAATGAACAGCTGTTACCGTTGTTGGTGCATGGTGATTTGGTGTTGCTTCTGCTTTTATAAGACATTGCAAAGGGTTAAAATGTCTCTCAGAGCTCTCGGAGCAGAGTGCTATTGCATATGTGAGAGGGAGGTGGCGCTTGAGTTAGCCGGGAGAAGGAGAGAAGGAGCAGAGGGAGGGGAGAGAGAGAGAGGGAGGAGGGGATAGAGAGAGAAACCATGGGAGCCAGAGGGACCTCAAGACACACACACACACATATATATACAGCCCATCATCTGCTCCTGGTGTGGACCTGCACTGACAACACACACACACGCAAGCGGCAGCAGAAGTTTTACAGATTTTGCCCTCAGTCACGCACAAGCACATATGCAAAAATGGCATGCAGGGTTTTGCAAATAAATGCATTTTTGCATAATACAAATACAAATTTAAATAAGATATCTAGTGAAGCTTCTCCATATGCATGCACACGTTGCACACATGTGCACTCTGTTATTCAGGGGGTCCACAAGGGGGCCTCAAGTTGGAGTGTTCCTCTTTTTTGCAGAAAGGCACCACATCTTGCTTTGAAGCTTGAATCAAGCAGAGCAAATTAGTCGCAATGGCTTCTCAGCAGGCTCCGAAACGCACTTAAATCAGCCACATTAAGAAAATGACAACTGCTACTGTTAAAGAGATCTACTAGGGTGAGGGAGACAGTGAACCACTGCATGAGAAGTATTTTCCGTCTTTGCTTTCCTGTCAAAACTGTTGCTTAATGGTGTTTTTTTTGGGTTGCACCATCATTCAAATGTTGGAGATACCTGCCAGACAGAGGCTTCGAACATCATGGGAACCTTGTACGCTCAGGCAAAATCCCCAAATGCAAGATTAATTGCGAGGTTTTATCATAAAGTAATGAAATATAATATATATAATTTTCAGCTTGTTTGTATTGAGGGAATAAATCCACAACTGTAAAACCCTGCCAAGTCAATAACACTATTTGGACCTGTTCACAGGGTCCATCTCAGACCAAGCTGGATATTAGATGGCAGTTATTTTATTTACATCAAATAAAGCCGCCAGCTCTCAACCTCCACGTATTACATTTGATGGATGTTTACCATTAAGTCAATATGTGTTTAGATTTAACAGATTTGCTGTTGCTGGTCATTTGTTTGAGACTGTTTGCACAGAGACTCCAGCAAATAGGAATTACTGAGTGTGCATGGAGCCAGAAGGGTCTTTGTTCTGTGTTCAGGGTGAGGACAACCTGGATCCTTTCCTCTTTGTCTATACATTTATATTTCATCTTTTGGTTACATGTTGCACAGTCAACATTTTGATTGCAGTGACCTGTAAAAACGGCTAAAGAAATCCTGGAATTATCTGCCAATAATCGGCTCCACTTGGATCAATTTACATCACTTTTGGAGCCAGAGAAAGCATTTTCTCTGTTACATTAACTGCCTCCGCCAAGGAGGTTATGTTTTCAGTCTGTTTGGTCTGTTTCAGTAGAATTACAGGAAAAACTACTGGCCCTATTTTTCATTAAACTTGGTGGAAGGTGTATCACAGGCCATGGAAACACCCATTAATTTGCGCCCTTGGCAGAGGTCTGCACTCTTCAATTGCCCTTTAATTTTTTTCCGACAATATGAAATGTTTCCTTATTTATTTGAAAATTAAAACTTGTGGTAAAGCTAAATATGTCTTACATTTTTAAAGGTTATTAGACAAGGCAGCTAGGGACACACAGTCTAAATACCTGCTAGTTAAGTGTGCCACAGGAATCTAATTAGGCTCCTGAGCTGTTTAACATTTACAGCACAAATATTCTTCCATGCAAGATTTGCCAAATGCCTTTTTATGCAGATGATACTGTCCTATATTGTGTTAATTTCTTCTTTTTCCAACACAAATCTGCCACGTACTACAAGACTCTTAACATTACACTTGTACACTGCAAAAAAGCCAACTTGTATTTTTTTTTTTGCCTAAAACAGCGATTTAAGTTGGTAAAACTTGGAAATATAAATTATTGACATTCAGGGCAATAATGTAAGTTAGCACAACAAAGGAAGCCAGTTGTCTGCTCAAAAACAAGTTGGTGAGTTGTTGTTACTTATATCTTTAAGTTGGGGTTCACAACAAGGGACAATAGTTCTGATAACTCTTATTTCTTTGTTGTGAAATGCAGGAAAGCGCTGAAATTCATTAGCAAAAGCTAGCGGCTAACTGCCGCTAGCGGCTAACTGATGCTAGCAGCTAACTGATGCGGCGTTACAATCGTGCCAATTCAGCACATTGCAGAAGTAAGGATTAAAAGTTATTACAATGTAAAATTATAAATTACAGTCGAGTTGACAAAAATCTGAATTCAGAGTTGAGCAAACTCAAAAACAAAACTTAAAATATTTAGTTTAATTGTCCAACTTAAAATTTTATCGAAGTTTGGTGCCTTGAAATTTTGAGTTCACCCAACTTTTCTTTTTTTGCAGTGTACTTGCTTTGCAATCTGCAATCTCTGCTCTCAATAAGTACATCTAAATGTACACTTTATGTATCATTTGGTCATCCCAGACTAAAATATTCAATCACTGGCGGAAAAACACAAATTTTTCACAATTTAAAGAGGGCTAATATGATATTTACCTGTTAAGTCACTATGTGATATGTGTTTCAAGGAGTTGGCATCTAGATTTAAAGCAAAACTGTTAATTTATGTTCATTTCGTTGGACAGACCACCTGAAATATCTGTCCAGTCTGAACACACTTCATCTTTGTTGTTTTGATTGCCTGATCGCTCAGTTTAATGTTGGTTTTCCCTATTAACTTCCTGAAAATTCCTGCTTGCTTTACTCAGTCAGGCCAGTGAAACTGAAAACCCCTCCAGCCTTCAGGTGTCCACCAAACAAAGTCAAAACCACAGACGGGCTTTATTGGCATTCCACTTGGTGCTTGTAATGAATTTTATAGGGTTCATTAATGGACCAACTTTTAGTAACTCCTATTTAGGAAGAGCATTTTGTTTTCAGAGTCTAATAAAAAATGTTCATTATCTCTATCTGAAGCGTCTGAATGAGCCAATTTGTGTTGATCAGTTGTCGCTCTGCAAGCTGTCGGCAATTCAGGTGGTCTCGTTCATTAGGTTTTTTTTTTTTTTCAGCCATCTGTCTGCCTCAGGCACAGGACACTCTAAAACTATAAACCAGGTGACCGCAGGAAGCACTTCCTCTGCTTCCTGTGTTGGCTGTTACCATGGTAACGCCCTTAATCAAAGTCTAGACAGGTTAGTAAGAGGCAAGCCAGGTCGCTTAAAACAAAACAAAGCTAATGAAAATTGGTCGATTTTTGTCAACTCAACTGTAAGTTGTACTAACTTATAATTTTACACTGTAATAACTTTTAATCCTTACTTCTGCTAACTTCTGCAATGTGCTGAATTGGCACAATTGTAACGCCGCTATAAAAATGTCAGCTAATGTTGCGACCACAATTTTTTGTTAGCATTGATACGCTAATGGCTACTCTTGCAGCTGTAACAAGCAGCGCCGCTAGCATCAGTTAGCCGCTAGCATCAGTAAGCCGCTAGCATCAGTTAGCTGCTAGCATCAGTTAGCCGCTAGCATCAGTTAGCCGCTAGCTGTCGCTAATGACCGAATTTCACCGCTTTCCCGCATTTCACAACAAAGAAGTTGTCACTCTGCAAGCTGTCGGCAATTCAGGTGGTCTCGTTCATTATGCTTTTTTTTTGTTTGTTTTGTCTGCAGCCATCTGTCTGCCTCAGGCTCAGGACACTCTAAAAACTATAAACCAGGTGACCGCAGGAAGCACTTCCTCTGCTTCCTGTGTTGGCTGTTACCATGGTAACTCCCTTAATCAAAGTCTAGACAGGTTAGTAAGAGGCAAGCCAGGTCACTTAAAACAAAACAATGTCCGAAGATCTTAAAATAGTGGAATAAAGTGAAGCACAATGAGCAAGTCAAATAAATAATTAAGCCGTTTTCACTTGTGCTGAGCATTAGAAGTTGAACAAAGGGTTTTCCATGCTGAGCAGCAGACATTACCTAAGCAATCATTCCTCGACTCCCATTTTTACCGATGTCTGTTTTGAATGTCAATGAGCAGAAAGCGAGGCAGACAAAGCCAGTGGAGTCATTAAAAGGGATGTAGGGAAATAACTACTAAAACCTCTCCAAGGCCGCTCGCTGCCATTATCCTGGACCTCGGTTGCTGCGGCACCACATCACATGACCCAGAAACATTAAAAGGCTTTATACAGCAGCCAACAAATCACCTGACACCAGTGGTGCGAAGTAACTAAGTACATTTACTCAAGTACTGTACTTAAGTACAATTTTGAGGTACTTGTACTTTACTTGAGTATTTCCATTTTATGTAACTTTTTACTTCTACTCCACTACATTTAGAGGAAAATATTGTACTTTTTACTCCACTACATTTAGCTGAGAGCTTTAGTTACTTTTCAGATTCAACATGAAAAAAAGATTTAATATGATTACAAATTTATAAAACATAACAGTGTGTTCAGTAGTTAAAATTAGTCCTATCTGGACAACATTAAAATGCTACTTATATAAATGCATCAATACAAATAATCTTATAATATATTTAGAATATATAAAACAATCTGAGTGGGTCCATTCTGCATAACGAGTACTTTTACTTTTGATACTTTAAGTACATTTTGGTGCTGATACTTTTGTACTTTTACTTCAGTATGTTTTGAATGCAGGACTTTTACTTGTAGTGGAGTAAATTCACAGTGTTTTATTAGTACTTTTACTTAAGTAAGGGATCCTAATACTTCTTCCACCACTGCCTGACACCACAAATAATTTTCCGTCGTCACCTAGCACTGAAACATCTGACAGGAGAGTTGGCTCCACTTCCTGTTTTGCCTCTAATTTGACTGCCATAAAGTGAATTAGTAGCACTGGCAACAACAAATTAGAGGTGATTTCTTTTTTCTGAACACAGCGGCTATTACACGGCTTTATTGATAGCAGCGGGGGGGGAAGTGACGCAGGAAGAAGCAGTGGTGGTTCTTCACAGGGGCCTCCAGGGGCCACTGGCCCGGTGAAGAAGCCTTTGGCCCCTGCTGTGGCCCCTGTGTCTAATTAATAATAAAATGATCAATTTATAACAATGAACAATTCTAACCTTTTTTTTGTTCAAACAATATCTCATTGTACACAAAAGGAACCCAGAATGTTACATTGTATAATAGTTTAACTCTATGGAGTCTTAAAGGGATATTTTGTCCATTTTTGAATCCTTTTCATGTCTTTAAGTGTCTTTGTAAGTCATTTTGTGGGTTTTTTGGTCATTTGTGTCTGTTGTTGTGTCTTTTTTAGTTATTTTGTGTCTTTTTTTTGTTATTTTGTGTCTTTTTTGTCATTGGTGTCATTTATGTGTCTTTTTTGTGTCTGTTTTAGTTATTTTGTGTCTTTTTCTGGTCATTTTTATGTCTTCTGTGGGGTTTTTTTTTTTTTGGTTATTGTGTCTTCTCATTTTGTGTCTTTTTTGGTCATTTTGTGTCTGTTGTTGTGTCTTTTTTAGTTATTTTGTATCTTTTTTTTTTGTCATTTTGTGTCTTTTTTGTCATTGGTGTCATTTACGTGTCTTTTTGTGTCTGTTTTAGTTATTTTGTGTCTTTTTCTGGTCATTTTTATGTCTTCTGTGGGGTTTTTTTTTTTTGGTTATTCTGTCTTCTCATTTTGTGTCTATTTTGGTCATTTTGTGTCGTTTTCAAGACATTCAAAGATTTTGAATGCTTAAATATCATCTATGTGCTAATGTGCCCCTCTGATTAAACACTGGCCCCTCCTTGGCCCCCACAGTAAAACTGGTCTAGAGCCGCCACTGGGCAGAAGGTTGGCAAACAGGCAGAAGGTGGCTGGATGCTTTGATGAGACGAAGGCAAGTCCCGACACAAAGAGATACAAAGTGAAGTGGTGTGTATGAACACACACCGCTCTGATGTTTCACCTGGGAGATTGTCCAAAAGATTGTCAGGGCGTATTCATGTCCATCAGTTCTAATTGACACATTGTGTGCCATTGTGTGGAAACAAACACATGACTGAGCAGTTAGACAGTTGGACAGTTTTGACAGCAAAATTAGTCAGAAGCTTTTCATTGATTATAAAGTTGATCAAACATGACAGACGCTTAAATCAAAAACAGACATGATGCAGATATCTGTATGAATGCACATGTCACACAAAGGTGAAAGCTAAACCCAATGCTATTCAATGCTTATGCTAACAAGACTGAGACTCTGCAGCCATGCTAGCAGTTTAGCAGAGCTTGGAGCTAAATGCTAATATCGGCATGCTAACATGCTCATAATGACAACACTATGTGGATGTTTTGCAGGTATAATATTCTAAATCAGACCTGGGCAATGGGCAAGCACGTTTACTATAGTTAAGACAACAAATATAGCCACTAATATATATGACAGAAGAAAATAAAGCCACTATAGAAGCCTTTAGATACTTTCAGACCAACTTTTTTTTTTAGATCAACTTTATATGAATTACTACACACTCGTTATTATTAACCGTTCGTTATTTAATTTAACCGTTCCACCTGTTATTTCCTGTCACTACCTTTCAAAATGAAAGCACCCGTTTCACACTGGACAGCACCTTTTCAAAATAAAAGCATCACAACATTGTTAAACACCTTGAAAATTTACAAACATGAAAAACAAGCTATATAATACAAAAACACAAATAGGAAGCTTACTAAAGGACATTTACAATTGTGTGAAAATAAATGTTAAAGTGATGTAGTGATTGGAGTATTTACTACTTTTTACTGCTATATTTGATTTACTCCACATTAACAGTCTCATCATAACATGTGTTCCTATCAGTAGCAGCTCAAAACCAGATAATTTACTGTATTTTATAAAGCGATTACATTAATATTGAGCAGAATTTAGTTCAGAGTTTTGGTCCGGCCCCTGCAACCTTCGTGGTATTAGTCATGTGGCCCCTTGGGAACATTAATTGCCCACCCCTGCTCTAAATGCATTCCAAATTGCATCCTTTTTTTTTTAACTTTTTAATATGTACTGCAGCTGCACTTTGCAAAGTACAAACTGTTGCACACACACAACTGGGACATACACTTGGTCATAAAATGGTGCTGCCTTTGAACTTTGACCTTCTTGCTCATATCTTTCACAGTCTGTAGCACTGTGATTGCAGCTTCAGTCAGTGAGTTGTCATCCTGTGTTTGTTTGACCCATCCATCCTTCTCTGTATGTGGCCTTTCTTGTCTTAGTAGTAGTAGTATAGTATAGTTAGTAGTAGTATAGTAGACTACTACATTGCCTGACCTCTGGAGCACCTGCTCTGAGCTCTTAGTTGAAAAACCTGGGTTATTGTCTCATACACATGCCAAGGGCTGCAAAAATGTAGGTATTTGCAGTTCACAATGGCCAGAAAAAGCAATGGTGGATTACATACTGCCAAATATGGCCATATAGAGCAGGACATCCTGTTTTTTTGTGGGGGGAGTTTTGCATACCGCATTTCCACTTCTATACTAGGTATTTGGCGTACATAATGGTGTGGAAGTAAGGTTATTGGAACGCACCCCAAGTGATAACTATCTAATAATTAGCACTAAAAGCAAAGCAAGGTACAGCCAATACTGATGGGAATGTGTTTGCAGGGTACTAAAATGTGATTTTGCATGAGATGAAGAAGCCTTCGGCCCCTGCTGTGGCCCCTGTGTCAAATTAATAATAAAATGATCAATTTATAACAATGAACAATGGAACAATTCTAACCTTTTTTTTGTTCAAACAATATCTCATTGGACACAAAAGGAACCCAGAATGTTACATTGTATAATAGTTTAACTCTCTGGAGTCTTAAAGGGATATTTTGTCCATTTTTGAATTCTTTTCATGTCTTTACGTGTCTTTGTACGTCATTTTGTGGGGTTTTTTTGGTCATTTGTGTCTTCTTTTAGTTATTTTGTTTCTTTTTTTGGTCATTTTGTGTCTTTTTTTTAGTTATTTTGTGTCTTTTTTTAGTTATTTTGTGTCTTTTTTTTGGTCATTTTTATGTCTTCTGAGGGTTTTTTTTGGTTATCTGTCTTCTCATTTTGTGTCTTTTTTGGTCATTTTGTGTCATTTTTGGTCATTTTGTGTCTTTTTCAAGACATTCAAAGATTTTGAATGCTTAAATATCATCTTTGCCATTTTTTCATGTGTTAATGTGCCCCTCCTTGGCCCCCACAGTAAAAGTGGTCTAGAACCACCAACATACATGTCCCTATAGAGCCACGCTGCAGTGATTATAATAACAGATGTAACATCATAAATGTAACATTTCATAATATCTTTATTAACACTGGAAGAAAGCAAAACATCATCTGTTTGGAGTCACGTTTGGGTGTTTCCTGCCTAATTCTGTCTAATTTAGGTTGCATCTGGTTATTAAAGAAACATTGGCACCTTCGCCAGATAGAAAATCATTTCTTCCAGTTCCCTGTTTATAGCTGCTTGCTGTGTTTTCTTGACATCATAACCCCAATCACACACACTCTCCCGGTGTCATGGTGACTTTGATCTCCCTTTCAAAGATTCACTGCTCCTGCTGCATCAGCAACTGAAGCAACTCTTGGCAACAACAAAATGCACTTAACTCTTCATCAGGGGAAAAGTTTCCAGAAAGGAGATGGGAGACAGAAAACAGATGTGTCAAATTTGTGACTTGTAACTTTCATAGACACGAGGCCAGACCGATGAGTGATGTCTCAAACTGGAGTTATCCACTCTAACAAGTCCACTTTATTAAGTTTATCACTAGCTTGTTTCCATTAAAGGAAGTGTGTTTCCAATGTAATTAATGTCTTATCCCTGAAACCATTGAAGGCTGCCTTTAATTTTCAGCGTATTTTCACCATATCACGTTTATAGTCATTTCAGGAAACGATTAGTTACTGCAGCTATTCTCAACCTTGGGGTCGGGACCCCAATTGGGGTCGCAAGATGATTTCTGGGGGTCGCCAAATCATTTTGGAAGTCAGCTCTAACACATGAACACTTTAACACAGAGGAGACAATGTGTTTTAGTCTTTTTGGTAATTTTGTGTGTTTTTTTTTCATTTTGTGTCTTTTTTGGTCATTTTGTGGTCAATTTGTGTCTTTTTTGGTCATTATGTTTCCTTTTTTGTCATTTTCTGTTGTTTTTTTGTCATTTTGTGTCTTTTTTGGTCATTTTGTGGTCAATTTGTGTCTTTTTTGGTCATTATGTTTCCTTTTTTTGGTCATTTTATGTCTTTTTTGGTCATTTTGTGGTCAATTTGTGTATTTTTTGGTCATTTTGTTTCCTTTTTTGTCATTTTGTGTCTTTTTTGTCATTTTGTGTCTTTTTTGGTCAATTTGTGTCTTTTTTGTTCAATTTGTGTCTTTTTTTGGTCATTTTGTGTCTTTTCTGGTCATTTTCTGGCTTTTTTCGGTCATTTTATGTCTTTTTGATCATTTTTTGGTCAATTTGTGTCTTTTTTTGGTCATTTTGTGTCTTTTTTGGTCATTTTGTGGTCAATTTCTGTATTTTTGGTCATTTTGTTTCCTTTTTTTTTGGTCATTTTGTGTCTTTTTTTTTTTTGTCATTTTGTGTCTTTTGTGGTCAATTTGTGTCTTTTTTGGTCATTATGTTTCCTTTTTTTGGTAATTTTGTTTCTTTTTCGGGTGATCTGAACTGTGCCTGTGAGATTCTGTTCAGTGAGCGGGGGTCACAGCTCAAAAAGGTTGAGAACTCCTGAGTTACTGCATGTCATGAATGGTGAAGTAATGTTTCTCCAGATAATAATACAAAAATAATTGCTCCAAATTTATCTATGAAGCAAAACAGCCAACTTCACATTAAAAACTGGCACAGCTTGAATTTGTGTGCATTCAAGGTCAGGCCAGTTGTTTTTGCCAGGGTTGGTGAAACACTTTATAGCAGTCGTATATAAATTCAGATGCAGAATGTTCTTTAAATCCGATATCTGATCCACGCTTTTTGTTGAAACGCTATAGCCAAGTTTAACATCTGCCCGTTTTACTCCTCAGTGCAGGAATGTTACAGGAGGATTATAGGAAAAACACCCAGTAGGTGACCTGATGTCTCACATCTCACGCCAGAGGATCATTTAGTTTTCTTGACTGTGGTTCAAGTCCGAACATTTACAGTTTTTATTCTGTTTTGTCCTCATCTGTTGAAACAGAAATACACTTTGGAGACGTTCAGCTGAAGGTGTTTTTCTGGCTGCAAACATCTTTATCTTTTGCATCTCTTCCACTAATTTGTAAATTAGTGTAATTATGATTTCCCCCATTACTGAAGAAGTTAAAACTCTTGTGTTTGTGTTGTCATTGTTCCCAGTTTGAGCACAATGAGCCTGACAATGTGCAGAACAAATACATTTGCATTGAAAGCAGTAATCACTGTTTATTTGGGCCGTCTGGAGGAAAGCTGTAAACACAAAACTGACATTATCACCTTATAACATTTTTGAAGGTGTACATGTTAGCAAACAATGGCCGGGTTAATTATCCCTTTTTTGGAGTTTTAAATATTCACTCTTTAGCTCTGTTTGGTCTCCACTAATTCTGATGAAACCTGGCTAGTAGAGGACAGTTCTAGTATTGGCTGAAAGTTTCTATATTTTTCTATTTACTTCACATTTATTTCTATATTTCTACTTGTATTTCTATTTGTATATATCTCTATTTAATTAGGACATGTTGCTTTTTAAAAATATTTTATTTATAGACTTACTTATTTCTATTTCTTACACAGCAACAGCTGTAACAAAAGCAATTTCTCCAGGGGACCAATAAAGTATTTCTGATTCTGAAACGCTTCTCATATCCTCATGATGTGTTTGTGGGATATCTTATCTCTACGTCATACGGTCATTTATATATTTGACATAGTGAAACTATAGAGTCCCTGTTTAAAACACAGGACAGTTGCTGTTTTTGAACTGTGGTAAACATTGTGAAACAGAACTACTTGGTTGAGTTTGTGCAACAAAACTACTTTGATACAATAAGATGAGGAGAAAAAAATCTGCATTTGGTTGAAAAAAATGGTCGCATCAAAACTCCTGGACAAAGTAGTTGAAGTATTATAAAGTAGCCTTTATAATACTACGTTACCTCACTTCCTCCTTTGCTCCCATTGTATATACTACGTCCACTAGAGCAGCTTTTCTCAACCTTGGGGTCGGGACCCCAATTGGGGTCGCAAGATGATTTCTGGGGGTCGCCAAATCATTTAGGAAGTCAGCTCTGTCTCCACTGTGTTAAAGTGTTCATGTGTTCATGTGTTTTAGTCTTTTTGGTCACTTAATGTCTTTTTTGGTCATTTTGTGGTCAATTTGTGTCTTTTTTGGTCAATTTGTGGTCAATTTGAGTAATTTTTTGCTTAATTTTATGTAATTTTTTGGTCATTTTGTGTCTTTTTTTGATATTTTGTGGTCAATTTGTGTCTTTTTGGTCATTTTGTTTCCTTTTTTGGGCCATTTTGTGTCTTTTTGGTCATTTTGTGTCTTTTTTGGTCAATTTGTGTCTTTTTGTGGTCAATTTGAGTCATTTTTTGCACTTGAAGCTGACTGTTACACACTCAGGAGGTCAGAATGGACCTTTAAACTGATAGCAAAAGACTTAGATTAAAAGTAACAATAAAATATAAAAAATATATGAATGCACAGACAGAGATGTTTTAGTTGTTGTCTGCTTCATTATTGGTCCAAAATTCGTCGTATCAACTGAGTTTGTATGATCTGTACTGTATGTTTGCAACAAAATATAGCATAATCTTACAGGGTTTGGATTCACACTACGTAGCTCCTGGAGCTTTAATCATGTCTTAGATCTTTGGCAGAGAGCGTGTGTGTTCTTAATAAACTCAGTGCTCTCACACTGGCAGCATCTGTTTTATTTTGTCTAACTACCTCGTGTATTTTAATCAGAACATGATGTCTGACTGCCATAAATTACCTCAAACCTTCTTTGGTCAAGGCCTCTGGTAATGCAGACGTCTGAGCCAGGGTGGCTGCAGATTGGTAGAATGAACAACAAGGAAAACATTTAATTAGCAAACAAATCTTCAGGTATCTTTTCAGGTATCTTTTTGCATTGCTGTATTTGTTGCAAGTGTTTTACAGCCAGGTAGTTCAAAGTTAACCCTGTCTGGAACCTGGTCTCACAGGAATCTGTGGAATAGCCACGGAATCACAAAAATTTCCGTGAAACTGACACGGATTTCGCTACAATGCAAGTTAATATTTTTTCCTATTGGTTTAACAAGACACAAAATGACCAAAAAAAGACACAAAATGACAAAAAAAGACACAAAATGACCAAAAAAAGACACAAAATGACAAAAAAAAGACACAAAATGACAAAAGAGACACAAAATGACAAAAAAGACACAAAATGACTAAAAAAAAGACACAAAATGACCCAAAAAAGGAAACAAAATGACCAAAAAATACACAAATTGACCACAAAATGACCAAAAAAGACACAAAATGACAAAGTGACTTTCAAGGTCCCGCGGTCAGAACAAAAAACATGTCGGACAGTTCTCTCATTTTTAGTGAAAAAAAAATCAATATTTTGACTTCGTTTCTGCATAAAAATGGATTTTGATCACATTTCTAGCGAGAAATATATGTTTTATTTTCTAAATATTCACTCAGTGAATGTACATAATCACTTTGTATGTTGGAATAGCCACGGGATATGACTGTTATTAACTTGCATTGTAGCTAAAATCCGTGTCAGTTTCACGGAAATTTGAGTGATTCCGTGGCTATTCCACGGATTTTAAGTTAAGCGAATCCGTGGCTATTCCACGGATTCCTGTGAGACCAGGTGGCTGTCTGGGTCACCGATACAGACGATTCTAAGGTGGAAACATTGTGACCGCACCTCTGCTTTGGTGTGGTCATCTTTCCCATCAGTAGTAGACTATAAAGAGGACAAAGACATGCAAACTTGGATGTGAAAATGTGAAGTATGTGGAAAGAATGGGGGCAGACGCTAGAGTAAACTCACACAGATCCAAGAGCAACTGAATGATCCTCTGGTCTGCTGCTCTTTTAAGAGCTAAAATATCCAGATTCAACCAGTCAGGCAGGAGGTTCTGGATCCGAGGAGTAAAATCTTAGCCTGAGTCATTGGCTTCAGACCTTCTGATTCGCTGCCACTCACTGGCTGCTGCTCCAAGAATATTTAATTTCATCTCACACTGAAATACACATGGACTTTTTAAAAAGTTTTGGAGTGTTCACGACGTTTTGGAAAGCTTCATGAGAACACTGGAGAAAACTTTGACCGCATCTCATCCGTTCCATGCAAAGCTGGTCTGCCATTGACCACAGATAAATTATCAAGAGTCTGGGAGAGAACAGATGTGGCCAACACCTAATTGGCTGCACCAACACTTTCTCCGTCTGCTGATCCTTTTTCCCCCTCCTGTTTCTCCTTGTTCTTCCTCTAACAGCAGCTTCTCTTTCTCCGCTGCACCAAGAAATCAGTGCAGTATCCATCACTGTTTTGTTGACCTTAACATGTGTCTTGCACATTACAAGCACTCGAAAGCTCTTTCCATCTTCTGCTGAGTGTTCCCTTGTGTCGCTGTACAAACTGTTCCTACCACCTGAAATGCATTCACATGGAATATCGAGGGTTCCTAACCAATCCCATTTTCTTCCCCTTATGAGTTGTGGAATTCGTGAAGCGTGGATGCATGTGTAGCAGTGAGTGCAGTGGCGGTTCTAGACCAGTTTTACTGTGGGGGCCAAGGAGGGGCCAGTGTTTAATCAGAGGGTCACATTAGCACATGAAAAAATGGCAAAGATGATATTTAAGCATTCAAAATCTTTGAATGTCTTGAAAAAGACACAAAATGACCAAAGAAAAGACACAAAATGACCAAAAAAAGACACAAAATAACCAAAAAAAGATACAAAATGAGAAGACAGAATAACCAAAAAAAAACCCACAGAAGACATAAAAATGACCAAAAATAGACACAAAATGACCAAAAAATAGACACAAAATGACCAAAAAAGACACAAAATAACTAAAACAGACACAAAAAGACAAATAAATGACACCAATGACAAAAAAGACACAAAATAACTAAAAAAGACACAACAGCAGACACAAAATGACCAAAAAAAAGACACAAAATGACCAAAAAAGACACAAAATGACCAAAAAAAGACACAAAATAACCAAAAAAAGACACAAAATGAGAAGACAGAATAACCAAAAAAAACCCCACAGAAGACATAAAAATGACCAAAAATAGACACAAAATGACCAAAAAAGACACAAAATAACTAAAACAGACACAAAAAAGACAAATAAATGACACCAATGACAAAAAAGACACAAAATAACTAAAAAAGACACAACAGCAGACACAAAATTACAAAAAAAAGACAAAAAAAAGACACAAAATTACCAAAAAGGACACCAAATGACCAAAAAAGACACAAAATGAGAAGACAGAATAACAAAAAAAATGACAGAAGACATAAAAATGACAAAAAAGACACAAAATGACCAAAAAAAGACACAAAATAACCAAAAAAAGAGACACAAAATAACCAAAAAAAGACACAAAATGAGAAGACAGAATAACCAAAAAAAACCCACAGAAGACATAAAAATGACCAAAAATAGACACAAAATGACCAAAAAAGACACAAAATAACTAAAACAGACACAAAAAAGACACATAAATGACACCAATGACAAAAAAGACACAAAATAACCAAAAAAAGACACAAAATGAGAAGACAGAATAACCAAAAAAAACCCACAGAAGACATAAAAATGACCAAAAATAGACACAAAATGACAAAAAAAAGACACAAAATAACTAAAACAGACACAAAAAAGACACAGAAATGACACCAATGACAAAAAAGACACAAAATAACTAAAAAAGACACAACAGCAGACACAAAATTACCCCAAAAAAAGACACAAAATGATTTACAAAGACACATAAAGACATGAAAAGGATTCAAAATGGAAATGGACAAAATAGCCCTTTAAGACTCCAGAGAGTTAAACTATTATACAATGTAACATTCTGGGTTCCTTTTGTGTACAATGAGATATTGTTAGAACAAAAAAAAGGTTAGAATTGTTCCATTGTTCATTGTTATAAATTGATCATTTTATTATTAATTTCACACAGGGAGGCCCCTGTGGAGAACCACCACTGAGTAAGTGAGATAGGATACGGATTCATAGTTGTGCTGTGATGTCACAGAGGAATTGGGAGTTAAAAGTAAGCACGCCGTATCGAATAAGGAAGACAGGGAAGGAAACGAATCCTTGCTCTTTCACCAAAATACACAAACTTTATTTCATTTTGTCAGTTCGCTGTGAAGAATGAACCAAAGATATAAATTGTATAAACAGAAGTCGCAAATAGCAAAGACAAGTGTCTCCTGTTTGTGTTTTTTTTTCACATAATGTTCTGTAACAAGTCTGCAGGTTTCTTACCACACACTCTGAAGAAATAAACTTAAAAGCTAAAAAGGGATGTTGGACTGCCTCTCCTCTGGCACACACAGTGATAAATGTGGATGAAACAGGAGAACATTTCTCAGGACACAAACAATGCCATCTGTCTGTCTTGCTGTCAGTCTGGCTGGAAAACAGCCTCCAACGTACACAAAGGAAGTGTTTGGTCTGGTGAGGAGAGTTACCCGGCACACTGGAAAAAAGGAAAAGTTGGGTGAACTCAAAATTTCAAGGCAACAAACTTCGATAAAATTTTAAGTTGGACAATTAAAGTAAATATTTTAAGTTTTGTTTTAGAGTTTGCTCAACTCTGAATTTCTCTGGCACGATTGTATAACGCTGCTATGAAATGTTAGCTAATGTTGCAACCACAATTTTGAGTTAGCATTGATACGCTAATGGCTACTCTTGTAGCTGTAACAAGCAGCGCCGCTAGCATCAGTTAGCCGCTAGCATCAGTTAGCCGCTAGCATCAGTTAGCCGCTAGCATCAGTTAGCTGTGAAATAATACAAAACCTTTTTTTCTTCATAAAGTAGCAGCTAACTGATGCTAGCGGCTAACTGATGCTAGCAGCTAACTCCTTGGCAAAGTAGCTTGCTAAGCTTCAGTTAGCCGCTAGCATCAGTTAGTCGCTAGCATCAGTTAGCTGCTAGCATCAGTTAGCTGCTAGCATCAGTTAGCTGCTAGCTTTCGCTAATGACCAAATTTCACAACAAAGAAATAAGAGTTATCAGAACATTATTTCCATTTTGCCTCTCATACTTTATGAAGAAAAAAAGGTTTTGTATTATTACACAGCTAACTACTTGGCAAAGTAGCTTGCTTAGCTTCAGTTAGCCGCTAGCATCAGTTAGCCGCTAGCATGAGTTAGCCGCTAGCTTTCGCTAATGACCAAATTTCCCAACAAAGAAATAAGAGTTATCAGAACTATTGTCCCTTGTTGTGAACCCCAACTTAAAGATATAAGTAACAACAACTCACCAACTTGTTTTTGAGCAGACAACTGGCTTCCTTTGTTGTGCTAACTTACATTATTGCCCTAAATGTCAGTAATTTATATTTCCAAGTTTTACCAACTTAAATCACTGTTTTAGGCCAAAAAATACAAGTTGGCTTTTTTGCAGTGCACTCCGTTCAGCTCCGATCAACGCTGGCACTTAAGACTCATCTGGCTTGGATTTGAAGAAAGATGGTTGACCTTCTATTCACCAAGAGCCCTGACACAAGCTGCTGCTGCTGCCAGTGCAGGGTGTGGACACATATGATGGCTTATGAAGGGCTACGTAGGCCAGATAAAACCACATCTAAGCATTTCGGTAAGTCTGAACAAGAGGCAGAAAAAGGTTCAAGAAAAGTTAAGATATAGTCATTTAAGTCACTGACAATTGAGAGCAACATTTGTCTGATATGAGCTTGTTTGTTGTTTTAATCCCTCCATCTGTGATCTGCCCGAACATGCCCGATTTTTTTTTTAAGGTCTATGAATAGATCAAGACAGGCTACACTGTACATGAATAATGGTTCAAGATGTTTGGTGAAAATTTTCCAGTGGATCTGCTCAGATTTTAGTCAAATGAAGCAAACTCTTTGCCAAGTTAGTGATTAAAATCAATAGAGACTGCAGTGGTCTGCTTGCAATAACCAGGCATGAACACACAGAAACCAGACTTCAAGGATCCCGCTGCAGCAGCAGATTTAAGGCCAGAAAACAGAAGGAATCTATAAAACCCCTGAATGCTCAGCTGATTTTAGCTGATCTGGAAATGCTGGTTGCTGTAGTGCTGATTTCTGAGATCCACTATAGCTACTTATGAGGGGAGAAGTGGAAAAATATAGGAATCCAAAAGCCAATTAAAAAGTATTGTGAATAAGTTGAAACCAATCGTGGTCAGTGTATGGGAAAGTTACTTTTAAGACTAATCACTTACTTTTCTCAGTTACTTACTACTTACATTACTAAGTTTCCCTTTATTCCCTTTATTATAAGTTTTGCATTACCTATTTAAGTGCTTAAATGCTGTGATGACTTCTGTTGTAAAGAAATATCCACATTACCAACCAATCTTATCAACAGAAAACATGGAAAGCACAAAAGCTTCAATTTAATGTATTTATCTATTGATCATACAAACCATGACCACAATATAAAAAAGTTAACTCTTTTAGAGTTACATTTTATATGTCCACTTTATTTACTCCTACACCAATTTACATTTGCTTTAACTCATTGTAGCTTAATAGCTAATCTCATCGGTTTATACTGTACGTTCAGTTCTGTTAGCCATTTAGCTCAGCAGCTAGCGTTAGCTTCTCGATAATTGTGCATGTAATAAGTGTAGCGTATTAGTCATGTTGGCGGCAAGGCTGAATAAGAAAAAGTACTGCGTTACGTTACTCGTTACAACAAAAAAGTAATCTGAGTACTCTAAGTTACCCCCAACACTGATCTTGATTGACTTTTTACATAACAGCAATAGTAACTTATATAATCGCAGTGGAAGACAAATAGAAATAGTTTAATTAATTTTGCTACAGCTGGTTGCAATCATTTTGGAAGTCAGCTCTGTCTCCACTGTGTCTTTTTAGTCTTTTTGGTCACTTAATGTCTTTTAAAAAAACACACAAAATGACCAAAAACTTATTTTGTGTCTTTTTTTGTCATTTTGTGTCTTTTTTTGGTCATTTTGTGTATTTTTTGATCATATTGTGGTCATTTTGTGTCTTTTTTTGTCATTTTGTATCTTTTTTGGTAATTTTGTTTCTTTCGCAGTTAGCCTAGCTTAGCAAAAACACTAGAAGCAGGAAAAAAAAACTGGTGGCCTGGATCTATCTAAAGAAAATAACAAAGTACACTTTTTTCCCATAGACTCTTTGTGAAAAAGACCAGGACACTTGAACACTCGAATAGCCCTTATTTAAATAATTGTGTCATTAAAGTTGTAAAATTGACTAATAGTTGAATCAGTTGTCAGCTCCGCCTACCTTCACCACTATCGCTCTTTCCCAGGAAAGCGCCACAGAAAACCAGTTTGTAATACTGCGAATGAAAGGGCTTTCTTAAAATGTTCAGGTTTTGGAGCTGTTTGTCAAAAACCAGCTTCATCTTTATCCAAGCTTATGTTTCTAATATATTAAACATTCAGTGCATGTCATGGAAATGATGAGACAGAAGAACCTGTCGTTGATTGTTGCTGTTATTTTCCATTTCTGATTCTTTGTTTATTTGCACAATCAGTGTTTTCCTCCTGCTGCGTTTGGTAGAATCCCCTCTCCAAACGGATAATAAAAACATGGCAGTTGCGTTTGCTGGAACATTGTGATCTCCTCTTGCTGACAGCTTGTTTACTGTCCATGTTCTCCGGCCATGTACTGTATTTTATGTAATGCTGCATTTGAAAAATACTAAAGATGTTTGAGATTTTAAGAAACTGGCTGGTCCTTCATATGAACATCTGCGCTGGCCAGACAGGACTTATCTCTGTTGGAACAGTGCATTAAATATTGCTTAATACTACAGTCCGTGTGTGGGTGTGTGTGATGTCAACACCTGTTTATCTCGTTATTTGGCGGGCGTTTCCTCCAAAATAAGAGCTCCAAATGGACACTAACTCACTACACTTGACTGATTTCATCGGATGTTTTAAAAGAAACATGCTTGGTGACTTCATTCATTCTCTCTTGCCATTTTTAACCCTTTGATGCATAACATGGGTCTCATTCATTTCCCATGTTATTTAATGCTGCTGTGTGTTTCTGTGCTCTATCTTTTGATATCAACTTATTTTATGATTGAATATTCCAAGTATTCTTCAAATATCTTGTTTTTGATAACAACAGATCATTATTTCCATTTTGCCTCTCATACTTTATGAAGAAAAAAAGGTTTTGTATTATTACACTGCTAACTACTTGGCAAAGTAGCTTGCTAAGCTAACTACTTAGCCAAGAAGTTAGCTAAGTAGTTAGCTTAGCAAGTTAATTAGCCAAAAAGTTAGCTAAATAGTTAGCTTAGCAAGCTACTAAGCTAAATACTTAGCCAATAAGTTAGCTTAGTAGTTAGCTTAACAAGCTGCTTAGCTAAATACTTAGCCGATAAGTTAGCTTAGTAGTTAGCTTAACAAGCTACTTAGCTAAAAAAAAATGGATATGGGTCATTTTTCACCCATGTTGTGCATTAGAACAGGAAAAAAAAGGGATTTTATTAAAAAATTAATAAAGGAAAACATAAAATTAGGATGTATGATGATAAAAAAAATAATTGAGGAAAACCTGGAATACTGAATGATGAAAATAATTTATTGCAAAGATATAGAACATAAAAACTCATACATATCGGGTCACTTTAGACCCATGTTGTGCATCAAAGGGTTAAAAGAAACATGCTTGGTGACTTAATTCATTCTCTCTTGCCATTTTTAAGCAATATTTTACATACTCTCTTCCCCTAATATCATCACCACATTAGCGCATAAACACTTCCTCGGACGTCCACAGTGGCACATCGGACACAAACCAGTCCTTGTTAGAGACGAGTGTCTCTGCCATGTTGAGCTGATGATGCCATGGTGAAGCTGAGCTGGTAATGTCTTTACCAGTCAGACACTCTCAGCCAAATGACACCCGAGAGCTTTGGATGGCCTGGTAAAGACATCACCCGTTTTACAGCCAGTCTGAATGTTTCCACTAAAGAACTCTTATATTCTCACCATATTCCACACTGCAAAAAAGCCAACTTGTATTTTTTGGCCTAAAACAGTTTTTTAAGTTGGTAAAACTTGGAAATATAAATTATTGATATTTAGGGCAATAATGTAAGTTAGCACAACAAAGGAAGCCAGTTGTCTGCTCAAAAACAAGTTGGTGAGTTGTTGTTACTTATATCTTTAAGTTGGGGTTCACAACAAGGGACAATAGTTCTGATAACTCTTATTTCTTTGTTGGGAAATGCGGGAAAGCGGTGAAATTCGTTCATTAGCGACAGCTAGCAGCTAACTGATGCTAGTGGCTAACTGATGCTAGCGGCTAACTGATGCTAGCGGCTAACTGACGCTAGCGGCGCTGCTTGTTACAGCTACAAGAGTAGCCATTAGCGTATCAATGCTAACTCAAAATTGTGGTCGCAACATTAGCTGACATTTCATAGCGGCGTTACAATCGTGCCAATTCAGCACATTGCAGAAGTTAGCAGAAGTAAGGATTAAAAGTTATTACAATGTAAAATTATAAGTTAGTACAACTTACAGTTGAGTTGACAAAAATCTGAATTCAGAGTTGAGCAAACTCAAAACAAAACTTAAAATATTTAGTTTAATTGTCCAACTTAAAATTTTATCGAAGTTTGTTGCCTTGAAATTTTGAGTTCACCCAACTTTTCTTTTTTTGCAGTGCAGAAGAACGTAAATCTGCGTTGAGTATAAATAAAACCAGCGTTCAAACAAAATGCATGTGAACAAATCTAAATGTATGAATTCTCTTAAAATCATTGTCCAACATCTGAAAAGGAGCTTTTTGAGGTTGAGGCTGATACAAATTTGGCATTTTCCTATTTTCATGTCAACTCCAAAGCCACTTGGTGCAAACACACCTGGGTGGGAATAAATCATGAATCTGTGAAGTCTTTTTGATCTCAAACCTGCTGCCTCTTGATATTCAACCTCGATTTAAGCCAAGCTTTGCAGAATAAATGTCATTCAACAATTTACTGCACCAACATTCCTTGAAATCATATCAAATCTTTTGCTCAACCCGTCACATGATGGCTGATAAATATTTTAAGACAAGACAATATGAATAGATGGAGCAGAAGGACTGGACACTCCCTTTAATTTGACTTGGTTAGACATTAAAATGTGTGTCCTCTACATTGGGTGTTGGCCTCCACATCTGTCGTCCCTTGTGACTGATTTTGTTTGCGATTTTCATTGACAGGATCTCAAGGCAAAGCCAGGGGAAGAGTGTGTCCGGTTTGGGGATCTCAGGATTCTCTCTCTGTTCTTTGCAGATGATGTGGTTCTGTTGGCTTCATCAAGCCTTCAGCAATCAGCACCAAGTCTGAGGGTGTAGCAAAATAATAGAAGCAGCTTGTTCACTGCAAAAAAGCCAACTTGTATTTTTTGGCCTAAAACAGTGATTTAAGTTGGTAAAACTTGGAAATATAAATTATTGACATTTAGGGCAATAATGTAAGTTAGCACAACAAAGGAAGCCAGTTGTCTGCTCAAAAACAAGTTGGTGAGTTGTTGTTACTTATATCTTTAAGTTGGGGTTCACAACAAGGGACAATAGTTCTGATAACTCTTATTTCTTTGTTGTGAAATTCGGTCATTAGCGAAAGCGAGCGGCTAACTGATGCTAGCGGCTAACTGATGCTAGCGGCTAACTGTCTCTTCTTGTCCACATTTTTTAATGGCTGTATTTTACTTAACTAACTCATTCAGTATATGGTTTATTAAAATTACTGAGGTTACAGTGAAGACAGCGCTTCATTCATAGTGACTGGTTTTCAGACAGTAATATGCTCTATTTACAAAAAAATGTCAGCATTATATAATGCAACAATATTGCAACTAGCTTCAGCACTATACTGTGTTTTAGTCGACTGTAAAAATAAATGAAATGCAGGATTTTACTGTAATTCAGTATGTGGTTTTATCACAGTACCATAGTGTAAAGTAGATAACAGTAAGGGAACATACTGGCAACCCTGCTGCCAGTATTTTACTGTTAATGTACAAGACAATTGTTTACAGTGTAGTGCAGGCATCGGATCAGGATGCTTTCTTGGCACATCCCATCAGAGGTGTTTTTTGGACACACCCACCTTGCAATATAAACTTAGGAAGTTATAGAGAGATTACATATCTTGTCTGATCTTAGAATGCTTCAGGGTTTTACAGGAAAAGCTGAAAATCATAGTTCGGGAGAGTAGCATCTGGAATATCCTGGCAAGCCTGCTGCTCCTAAAACCCGGCCCTGGAGAAGTGGAAGTGGATGGATGTTTAGATTGTTCAATGTGATATAAAGCACATTTTTAACCCATAAGAACACTTTAAATCTTCTATAATCTCCCATATTCACCTTTATTCTTTACATTAACTCATTAAATCCCGAACCGACGTATACTCAACACCCTGGTGTGGTGGTCATGTGACTGTGACAAGAAGTGACTTCTCCAAAATGTGAAAAAGTAACTAATTTCAAAAAGCCTATTTTTTGTTACGAGGCTAAATTTAAACCCATTTAACAATTCTAACCCTTTAATGTCCTGTATTTACATTAACTTTTGTTACTTCAAAACAAATCTGAAAAAAGTGTCTTAAACAGCACTATTAATGTCACAATTTTGATAAATGATGTGGAGATGCAAAGAAAAAGGCACATTTGTGTTTCTGTAAACAGAAAATGGTATTTATGTTTATGGTATTTCTTATTTTAAAATTTAAAAAACGCCCAATGTAGCGTATATATGTCACATCACAGATCTTTGACATTTAGGGGTAGAATTTAAAAAACAAACATTGTAAATGTGCTCTATGTGGTCCACTTGGTCTGTGGTATATCCCCCATAATTTTCCTAGGATAACTGGGTCTGGGTTCTTATGAGTTAAAGTACAAAGGTCACTAACAGGTCATGAAGAATTCATTTTGGCAGGATGCTCCAATTCACATAACACTACTATTAGCTTACTGCAACAACACTCTACCATCTTATTGTACAGATCTGGCAGCTTGTTTGAAGGCCTTCATGTTCATATTCACCATGTTTTCTTTGTTTACTGGCTCCTGCTGCTGCTGCTATCACTAAAAGCTTTTATACATCACGTTTGTGTCTCATGCTCACGTGCAGAGTTCCTGCAGCACGTCAAAGTGCATCGCCGTCTTTAATTTCATAATATGTGACGGGAGTGATTCTGACAGAATCTGTCCTGTTTCGGAGGATTCTCCACCCTCACAAAACGCTGACTAAGGTGGAGCCTTTGCTTCCCGTATATGCTCTGTCATGATGGATTAATGCAACTTCTCAATGGGGGGACCATCATTTAAGTCTGGACCATTAGAGATCATGTCCGCTTTGCTGACACTGGGGAAAATTTGTGTTTGAACACACCGTACAGAGGAAATACACATAAAAACTTTATGTAAGCAAGGAAATGAGCTGCAATGCAGAGTAAAATATACAAATGTGGACAAGATGGTCTGTGTTTTTCCCCAGGGTAGATTGAAACTGTAGAGGATACTGTTAATAAGCAGAAAACATATTAATAAAAACAAGATTAAAGGAATCTCAGGAAGGTTTTAATGTTGAGAAAACTGATTCTTTGCAGCTGGAAAATAAATTGCAGTCAGCTTCTCACTTGTAATGTTCCACAGTACACTGTAAAAAATAATCTGTTTAATTTACGGAAAAATACCGGCAGCTGTGGTTGCCAGAACTTCACCGTAAAAATTACAGTGAGTGGGTTTTCTATTCTAAATTTAAATGTAAATATCAGCAAAAACAGTAATTTAGACTGAATATTCCCGTTATTTTTAGGGTAATTGTCTCATTCATTCACACATCATGGTATTTCTCCATAAATTTAGCATGAAAATATTATATTTTTACAGCAAAACTGTGTGTTTCTTCCAGTTTATGACAGAAAAAAGTAAAAGTTTTGTGCTATTCTTCGATTTACGGTAATTAAAAGTGTCCAATACGGTGAATTTTTGATTTTACGCTCTATTTCTGATGTATTTGACATTGTTATTTCTACAAACATTTTTTATAGTGTAGGTTTGCCTTGATGCTGAGTGCTTTGATGGTTTCTGAATCCAGCAGCTTCCTTTAACACAGAAGGTACAATTACAAAACATGTGTCTGATGTTGGGTAACAGTAGAGAACCACAAACTGAAAAGTCTGAATAATTTCCACCACAGATCTGTAAAGAATCAGTTGTGCCTCATGAATATACAATGTGAAACTTTTCCAAAGCCCTATAGGCTTTAGATGCCTATTTTTCCATTCCTGTGTTATTAATAACGGCTCTGGCAGGCTATAAAACCGTCATAAGACATATAGCGTAGCATTCTGGCAGGTACACAGTTTTGGGGGGACGTTTAACACTACACTTTGTTTTGTTTCCATGACTTCTAATTATAAGATCGAGGAGAAAATGAAGATATAAAGATCTCAAAGTTCTTTTCATTTAAAAACCTGGCAGCTAGCGGAGTTGCTGTTTCAACCCAAACGTCTCTGGGAGGGTCGCAAAGCTCGCTTTGTTGGCAGACAAGAGAGCTGCTTGGCTGCTCACCTCAGCCCAGTAAATGAGAAACAGACTGAAATGGAAAAAGAAAAAGAAAAATGCCCACCAAACACATCCAGACCCATGCAAGAGATTAATGAAGTCCCCTGAACGCCCCGTGAACACTTGTACTTGGTGCAGGGCTTCACTAACTCTGGATTGCTGCAGATTTGTGGACATGAGTAATGAGAAAATTATGTTCCGCCACAATGAGAGGATTATTTGGCAGCAGCACAGATTCCACACCAAATGTTTATGTGTTCGTCTTATAAAAAAAAGGGCTAACTGGCAGCTGGGCTTATAGAGGAATAAAGCCGCTTTTGGTCAAGGTTACAATTAGAGTTGGGTACCTCAAACCACATTGGTTAGAATTAAAGTTAATGACGTAATTAAAGAAGAAAAACAGTTGGTCACTTTGACCTCCGTGCTAAATTTTGTGTCAATTTACTGACTTTCCTTTAATTATGCGTCTTCGATATAAGCCTTTTGTGGTGTAATATGTTATAAAATCTATTCATTCTTACTGGAATAACTGCTTGAGGTTGTGAGAATTGAAAGCGTGGCTTTTTTCTTGTTAATCTATGGTTTCATCAAGCTAACACCTACCAATAGATGTCTGTCTGTTCCTCTAATAAGCCTTAAATTCTGATTTAATTTCAGTTTTCGTCCTGGATGAAGTCCCAATAGAACACAATGGGCCCTTACTTCAGTTCCACATCCTTCATCTAATGTTTAGGTAGTATGTAGAAATATTAAAATATGATAAAGCGGAAATAACACATTTTATTGCATGAGAAAAAATGTGGTCTTTCCCTTAAACTGCATGTTATCAGCATGTAAGTAAAGAAGAGTCATTTTTTATTCAGATATCTTAAAATCAGAGGGCCGCTTTGAAAATGGTTGTGATTTTCACTGGAAAATGTAGAAAATGTAAAATGTAAAAATTCAAGCACTGCTTTAAAGACGGTCCTCATCCTTAACCCTTTATCAGGCAAAGAACTATATTTGGTAGTTAGAGTCAGGTAATATTTTGAGAAAAAAGTTGCAAATTTACTAGATTAAAGTGGCAAATCTGCGTGAAAAAAATCGCAGATTTACGAGAAAAAAAGTGGGGGAAAAGCAACTTTTTTCTCCCAGATTCACCACTTTAAATCTCATAAATCTGCACATTTTTTTTCTCGTAGATTTGCCACTTTAATCTCATAGACTTTTTGTATTATTACAAATTTTATTTTATTATTTATTATTATTTTGTATGTAATATCCTCCAATATTCTCTAGGGTTGAAATTTGGAATTTGCAAGTATTTCAATGAGTGTCCTATTAAGGGTTAAAGTGGTGAATCTGGGAGAAAAAAGTTGCTTTTTTCCCACTTTATTCTCGTAAATCTGCAACTTTTTTCTAGAAATATTACCTGAAGTTACCAAATATAGTTCTTTGCCTAATAAAGGGTTAAAACAAACTTTAAACTGAGTATTCATGCTCATCACTTCTCCTGAGGCCTTTTTCTGGCTCTTGTTTTACAGTAATTCCTCAACAGGTAGAACTACAAATTGAAAAATGCTTTCAAATACCCCAAAAAATAAACGTAACTGAGAAAGAAAACTGCACACTCCAAAGTGGAAAATTGCCTTCACTGCTGCACACGAACTGAACTGTAGAAGAGGTAGAGCAGATTCTTCCAGGTCCACATTTTTACAGGCAGGTTGCCTGTAAAAATGGCTCCAATTACAAAATGGCTTTGTTTTGAATTGCTGTCTGTAATAACAATTCCAGTCATTTGAGAGGATGGAGAGATTGTAAAAGAATCATCAAGAGTTTGGATGAAAAATCCAACAGCAGAGACACATCGAATCACAATCAAACGAAAGCAAACATTTCCTGAGATGTGGACTGAAAAATTCAATGGACTTCATCCACATCCTATTGATCCATGCTCATATCAAATTAACAAGATGTGATTTGGTTAATGACTTGATGCAAAGGAAGAATGCATTCCTTTTAAACATTTTTTAAAGACTTTAAAGATTTAAAGTGGCAAATCAGCGCGAAAAAAGTCGCAGATTTACGAGAAAAAAGTGGGAAAAAAACAGTTTTTTTCACAGATTCACCACTTTAACCCTTAATAGGACACTCATTGAAATACTTGCAAATTTAAAATTTCAACCCTAGAGAATATTGGAGGATATTACATACTGCCAGAATGTGTAAAAAAAAAACAACATACAATAATAACAATAATATTTTGAGCAAAAAATCTACGAGATTAAAGAAAAAATGTGCACATTTGTGAGATTTAAAGTGGTGAATCTGGGAGAAAAAAGTTGCTTTTTCCCCACTTTTTTCTCGTAAATCTGCGACTTTTTTCGCGCAGATTTGCCACTTTAATCTAGTAAATTTTTATATTTTCTCTAAATATTACCTGACTCTAACTACCAAATATAGTTCTTTGCCTGATAAAGGGTTAAGGATGAGGACTGTCTTTACAGCAGTGCTTTTTTTTTTTTTTACAGGCAGGTTGCCTGTAAAAATGGCTCCAATTACAAAATGGCTTTGTTTTGAATTGCTGTCTGTAATAACAATTCCAGTCATTTGAGAGGATGGAGAGATTGTAAAAGAATCATCAAGAGTTTGGATGAAAAATCCAACAGCAGAGACACATCGAATCACAATCAAACGAAAGCAAACATTTCCTGAGATGTGGACTGAAGAATTTAATGGACTTCATCCACATCCTATTGATCCATGCTCATATCAGATTAACAAGATGTGATTTGGTTAATGACTTGATGCAAAGGAAGAATGCATTCCTTTCTGGTCGTGCTAATAAGACGGCATGTGTGGACTGAAATTCCAGCCCAGCCTCGCAGCATATTTCGACTTTACGGACTGTACGCCCACTCATTCCCTGCAGATAAAGTTCAAAATGCATAAAGGTTTGAGCTGGCACAAAGAGCAGGGAATAGTCTGAATAAAAGAGTGGGGTTTGGTTGAAAATCATAAAAAATCCCTCTAATAATGAGGTAGTTAGAATTAATTTGTTTGCAAGCTTCCTTTTTAAAAATATAATGCTTTAGCAAATATTCCACAAAACTCCTCTTGTTGTTCATAAACCTAATCCCACTTCCACATTTTAAAACCATGCAATCACATTAAATCAGCACTCTAATGCCATAATAATCAGCTGCCAGGCAGCTGTGTTTGACTAGGTATTTATATTGAGACTATGTGAAAGATTTTATTATGTGAAGGTTGCAGTGGGCAGACAGAACAGCCTGAGGACCGCACATTAACTTATTAGTTCTTACTTTTCTACCTTTTATTCAACAGACGAGGTTTATAAATGCTCAGATGTGTATAATAACCCAGATATTTCCCGTTTCTTTTAAACCATGCAATCTAAATTAATCAGTTTTAATTCTAACGCTGCTCACCAGCCAGGCAGCTGTGTTTGCCTATTTCGAGGATGAAATGTATTAAATGAAACGTAATTAAAGCTGTCAGACAAATGTAGAGGATAAAAAAACTACATTATTTGTCTCCGAGATGTAGTGCAGCTATTCTCAACTCACTTAATGTCTTTTTTTGGTCATTTTGTGTTTGTTTTTTTGTCATTTTGTGTCTTTTTTGGTCATTTTCTGTCTTTTCTGGTCATTTTCTGTCTTTTTTGGTCATTTTGTTTCCTTTTTTTGGTCATTTTGTTTCTTTTTTGGGTGATATGAACTGTGCGTGTGAGATTGTGTTCGCGACTCAAAAAGGTTGAGAACTACTGATGTAGTGGAGTAGATGTTCAAGCATAAAAACGTACAGAACTTGAGACTTTTTTTGGTCATTTTGTGTTTGTTTTTTTGTCATTTTGTGTCTTTTGGTCATTTTGTTTCCTTTTTTTGGTCTGCCTGAGGACTGCACATTAACTTATTAGTTCTTATTTTTCTACCTTTTATTCACCAGACGAGGTTTATAAATGCTCAGATGTGTATAATAACCCAGATATTTCCCGTTTCTTTTAAACCATGCAATCACAATTAATCAGTTTTAATTCTAACGCTGCTCACCAGCCAGGCAGCTGTGTTTGCCTATTTCAACATATCCCTCTCCTTTATTACAGGGTGCGATGTAAAGTTGGCCAGTTGGGAAGTGTTCCCTCTTTCACTTTGCTTTCCGCCGAGCAGGAGTCTCTCACCATGGAGACAAAAAGTCCTGCCGGCACTGAATGGCCACGTTTATACCAAAACACCACTTGAGCGAGTGTTTCCGTCTCCTGTGTGCCCTTCTTTTTTTTTTTTTTTTTTTTTTTCTCGAGCCATGTGGGGCCGAGGGCTGAGTGAGGAGGAATAGTGAATGACAGAGTTGCCTCCCTGAAAAGGCTTTTCTTTGTGTGGGTGTACATTGTTATGACAATAGGTGATGACTGTTTCTTTGGGTTTATGGAGATGCTATTCAGGACTGTTGTCTTTCACCTTCTCACTCATTCAGCGGGGCTCATTTGGAGTAAATTCCTAAAAACACAAGGAACAGAGAGTGTATAAAAAGGAGATGTGGTGAACATCATTTGTGCTGATATAACATGGATCTCACTGTGTTTTCCACTGGTGGAATGTAACTAACTGCATTTACTCCAGTTCTGTATGTTTTTATGCTTGAACATCTACTCCACTACATCAGTAGTTCTCAACCTTTTTGAGTCGCAACCCCCAATTTAACATGCATGTTGTCCGCGACCCCCGTTCACTGAACACAATCTCACACGCACAGTTCGGATCACACAAAAAAGAAACAAAATGACCTAAAAAAGGAAACAAAATGACCAAAAAAGACAGAAAATTACCAGAAAAGACAGAAAATGACCCAAAAAGGAAACAAAATGACCAAAAAAGACACAAATTGACGACAAAATGATTAAAAAAAGACACAAAATGATTAAAAAAAGACACAAAATGGCCTAAAAAGACATAAAATGACCAAAAGACACAAAATGACCAAAAAAACAAACACAAAATGACCAAAAAAAGACATTAAGTGACCAAAAACACATCAACACATGAACACTTTAACACAGTGGAGACAGAGCTGACTTCCATAATGATTTGGCGACCTCCAGAAATCATCTCGCGACCCCAATTGGGGTCCCGACCCCAAGGTTGAGAATAGCTCCACTACATCTCGGAGACAAATAATGCAGTTTTTTATCCTCTACATTTGTCTGACAGCTTTAATTACATTTAATTTAACAAATTTCATCCTCTTCTTGTCCAGTTAATAGATTAAAGGACACTATTATATTATATTTATACAACATTTAAGCAACTTTTTTTCTCCCAGATTCACCACTTTAAATCTCATAAATCTGCGACTTTTTTTTCTCGTAGATTTGCTACTATTTTACTCTCTTACACATATCACTGCAGTATAATTGGCTCTGGTACAACTTCACAGTTAATACTTTTACTTTAAGTACTTTGAGGACATTTTGTTTGTATTAATTGCATGCTCTTACTTAAAAAGTGGTTTTGAATGCAGATCTTTCACTTATTATTATTATATTATATTATTATTATTATTGGAGATTTTTCCCAGTGTGGTATTATTTAGCCTTCATGTCTATATCCATTTTACTGCCCAAATGAACACTAAGGGTCAAGTATTGGATGAATAATGGTGCCGATGGGAACAACACGGCCTTCGATACTTTGACTCTCCAGTTAAAAATCTTCACTAGGCCACTAATGGCACAGGGACTGGTTTTATCCTGCAGTAGTGGTTTATCAGACTGGCACTCATCTCACCTCAAACATGAAAAATACCCTTTAAATCTGGCAGCTAGCTGGCTTAGCTTAGCGTGTGTGTGTTGGAGAGTGTGTTTGTGTGTGTGTGGCCCCTGGTGACTTAAAGGAAAGGCTGTAAACAGTGAAGCAAACCAAACCGACGGGATTCCACCAGTGTGATTATCATATGAATAAGTATCAACACACAGCCTCACTTTGATTGGTCCAAATAAGGTCATTTCCCACAGTACCCCTGGCACAAAACCCAATTGTCGGCCTGTCACTGGCATCATTGGTGCTTCTACTCTGAGTGTGTGTGTGTGTGTGCGTGTGCAGGGTCTGTTTTGTTCATCAAGGCTGAGACATCCCACCAGAGATGGGAATGACAGAGTCACTGCTGGTGAATTACTTAGAGTCTGGGATGGGATTAGTGCGTACTGTCCTGCATTCACTACTTTAAAGTCTTCCGCTAGTCTGACATTGGTCTGACAAGCATATGACGGACCAAACTGTCTCTTTGTGCAGGAATAACATAAAGATATAATGCAGGAAACAGGTAGATTAGGTATTTTAATGTTAACATCTGGAAGGATTATTAAAAAGAAGCATGCAAAATGCAAATTTTGTGGCTTTTTTTGCTGAAAAATCCAACTAATTGAACCATGCTTGGTCACTGGAGACTTCATTATGTGCCATCTGGCTTCACAGTTTCACACATGCAGCAATCCAGAGTCCATCACATAACCCTTCGCTGGCAAATAGAGCCACATCAAGGCTCCCCTTGCACCGACTCTCTAAATGAAACATCATTTTAGCTCGTTATGGTGAAGTGGAGCTAGCTGACCACAAACGGCATGCCGGGTCATTCTCGGTATATGAGAACATGACGAGGATTTTTTTCCCACAGTTGGTGACTCTGCTGGTTTTACGGTTGTCTTGTTACAGTATGTTAACTATACGGCTAAGGAGAAGAGGGCTTTTGATGGAAATGCCGCCCCTTTCTGTCCACAAGCAGCTGATATAATATTGGAAGGACAACACACGTCTGGCTGGCCTTCTCTTTAAGCAGGAGCTGCCATTAAGCAAGGCAGCAAGGCTGCACAGAGGCCACCACTTCTCTGCACTGCAAAAAAGCCAACTTGTATTTTTTTGGCCTAAAACAGTGATTTAAGGTGGTAAAACTTGGAAATATAAATTATTGACATTTAGGGCAATAATGTAAGTTAGCACAACAAAGGAAGCCAGTTGTCTGCTCAAAAACAAGTTGGTGAGTTGTTGTTACTTATATCTTTAAGTTGGGGTTCACAACAAGGGACAATAGTTCTGATAACTCTTATTTCTTTGTTGGGAAATTCGGGAAAGCGCTGAAATTCATTAGCGAAAGCTAGCGGCTAACTGACGCTAGCGGCTAACTGACACTGCTTGTTACAGCTACAAGAGTAGCCATTAGCGTATCAATGCTAACTCAAAATTGTGGTCGCAACATTAGCTGACATTTCATAGCAGCATATAAAGTTAGCATATAAAATTAGAAGTTAGTACAATTTACAGTTGAGTTGACAAAAATCTGAATTCAGAGTTGAGCAATCTTTATGTTAAGATATATGCATATCTTTAAGTTGGGGTTCACAACAAGGAACAATAGTTCTGCTAACTCTTATTTCTTTGTTGTGAAATTCGAATGCTGGCGGCTAACTGATGCTAGCGGCTAACTGATGCTAGCGGCTAACTGATGCTGGCGGCTAACTGATGCTAGCGGCTAACTGATGCTGGCGGCACTGCTTGTTACAGTTACAAGAGTAGCCATTAGCGTATCAATGCTAACTCAAAATTGCAGTCGTAACATTAGCTGACATTTCATAGCGGCGTTACAATCGTGCCAATTCAGCACATTGCAGAAGTTAGCAGAAGTAAGGATTAAAAGTTATTACAATGTAAAATTATAAGTTAGTACAACTTACAGTTGAGTTGACAAAAATCTGAATTCAGAGTTGAGCAAACTCAAAAACAAAACTTAAAATATTTAGTTTAATTGTCCAACTTAAAATTGTATCGAAGTTTGTTGCCTTGAAATTTTGAGTTCACCCAACTTTTCTTTTTTTTTTGCAGTGTGTCCAAATCATCACAAAGGCCATTGCAGTAGGATTACAATCAGTAAATGTTTTATGGATTAGTGGAAAATTTGAGCTTGCTTAATATTTCTTTGTGTTTCAGCTCGTCAAATGCCGAAAACTGAAAGTGCAAGGTGTTAAAACAAGATGTTTATCTAGACGCCCCCCGAGGCCACGTCTTTCATCTGAACCACACCCCAAACCACCGAGCTTCTATCATCAAACCTGTCCACACCTCAAGATATAACCCGTAATGGCATTTTTACATCAAAATAAATGTTTTGCCATTAACATTCTCATGCGTCATTTCACTTTAGGGCATCACTGACTGACTTTAATGACTCTAAAATGATTTTGTTTCTGCCCGATCATTCGTAACGCACTAGTAAGGACAGAGTTTGCGTGAGAGTGGTAGTAAGTGGTGTTCTGAATGGACCTGTAGTAGAGGTAGGCTTAAAAAAATTGTGAGGTTTAAATGAAAGCAAAGGAAAAAACGTTCTCTTTTACAGAAAAGAAAATGTATAAATGGTAGGCAGCGTGCCAAGACACAGAGAGATACAGTGGATATATCGAGGTTAAACAGAGCGTAGATGGAGCCTCCAGCTCTCTGGAGAAAATTGTGTATATGTGTGTTTGCATGTTGAGTGATGAGGCGATGAAGTCCTTACAGCATGTCTGCACAGGCAAACAGACCTGCGGAAGTTCCCATATGCCTCTATATGTTTTTCCTTTCATGCAGTAACTTATCACCAGTTATGTCTTCAATATAAGCCAATAACGGGGAAAAATGGTTGAGATTTGGGGAAATCCTGTTAAAAATCCTGTTATAAATTATCTTGACATGTATTAAAGCAACATTATGCCACTATTTAACCAAAAATCTAAATCATTTTGATGCTACACTGACTTTGAAATACGGAGAATGTTTCAATCCTTTGAGTCGGTACAAACTGCTGCAAGAAGTGGTTTTATGGCACTCACACACCACTAACTATGTCACTGATCTTTATTTTTATGGAGAAAATATTTTTGTTATTTGTTTTTTTTGGTCAGCTGATGAGCTCCTGCTCTACACTGCAAAAAAAGAAAAGTTGGGTTAACTCAAAATTTCAAGGCAACAAACTTCGATAAAATTTTAAGTTGGACAATTAAACTAAATATTTTAAGTTGGGTTTTTTTTGAGTTTGCATAACTCTGAATTCAGATTTTTGTCAACTCAACTGTAAGTTGTAGTAACTTATAATTTTACATTGTAATAACTTTTAATCCTTACTTCTGCTAACTTCTGCAATGTGCTGAATTGGCACGATTGTAACGCCGCTATGAAATGTCAGCTAATGTTGCAATTAGCAATTTTGAGTTAGCATTGATACGCTAATGGCTACTCTTGTAGCTGTAACAAGCAGTGCCGCTAGCATCAGTTAGCCGCTAGCTTTCGCTAATGACTGAATTTCACAACAAAAAAATAAGAGTTATCAGAACTATTGTCCCTTGTTGTGAACCCCAACTTAAAGATATAAGTAACAACAACTCACCAACTTGTTTTTGAGCAGACAACTGGCTTCCTTTGTTGTGCTAACTTACATTATTGCCCTAAATATCAATAATTTATATTTCCGAGTTTTAACAACTTAAATCACTGTTTTAGGTAAAAAAAAATACAAGTTGGCTTTTTTGCAGTGTAAGGATATCATGGCAGAGGCAAAGAGACTTAGAATAAAAAAGGAGAGAGTGACCGAGCACGAGGCCGCCAGACAGCCAAGACTGGCTTTTAGGGTTCAGCGAGAGCTCTGTGAAATTATAGGACAACAAGCCGGCCTTCTTGCTATTGGATTAGTTATTGATATTAGCTGTCATGCTATGTCATGTGTTGCTGCACTTGCTTGATATTTGGCTGTGTTAGCATCATATTTCTAACAGCGATGTAGAAGTGCATTGCACTGAAATTGTAGGGGTGGTAAATTGCAAAAAATCCCAATTCGATGTTGTTTTAAAGTCTATTTGAAATGGTATCCCCCTGATATGAAGCACACATTTCAAGCCTGTCACTTCTTAAGGCAATTTTCTGCCCAGAGAATCACAACTGTCAGCATCGACATCACTGCGTTGCCTTTTTGCTTTTGGCAAATCTTCTGGGATTTACAGCAAAACCCAGAGACACAGAGGACACACGTTGATATGGACCCTTTGACCTCCCTCTGAAACATATTTTCTTCAAAGCGCAGGTAATCAGAGTTGTGAACCTCTGCTCACATCTTTTCATTCTGTCTACTAGACACAGGATCAAGGACATTTACTTTTTTAAAGTGGGTTTTCAGGTAGACACACAAGGTTTAAAGTCTGCCTTTGATTCAAGTCTTTTTCTTTGATTTAATTCTTTCTCTTCAAACTTCTGTCCTTCTCTCCTTTTGTTTTTGCGGTGGGATATAAGGAACAACTGAGATCAAAGATGGCTGTGTAGCTCAAATTCACACATTTGTTAAATCACACTTTATTTCAATAAAGGTCTTCCACTTTTGTCTACCTGAGGAAGATCAGACGGATCAGTTTCAGCTACAAAGACTCTTCTGAGGCCACCCGGTAACCACACTGCAAAAAAAGCCAACTTGTATTTTTTTGGTCTAAAACAGTGATTTAAGTTGGTAAAACTTGGAAATATAAATTATTGATATTTAGGGCAATAATGTAAGTTAGCACAACAAAGGAAGCCAGTTGTCTGCTCAAAAACAAGTTGGTGAGTTGTTTTTACTTATATCTTTAAGTTGGGGTTCACAACAAGGGACAATAGTTCTGATAACTCTTATTTCTTTGTTGGGAAATTTGGTCATTAGCGAAAGCTAGCGGCTAGCTGATGCTAGCGGTACTGCTTGTTACAGCTACAAGAGTAGCCATTAGCGTATCAATGCTAACTCAAAATTGTGGTCACAACATTAGCTGACATTTCATACAATCGTGCCAATTCAGAGTTGAGCAAACTCAAAAACAAAACTTAAAATATTTAGTCTAATTGTCCAACTTCAAATTTTATCAAAGTTTGTTGCCTTGAAATTTTGAGTTCACCCAACTTCTCTTTTTTTGCAGTGCAGGAGGTCACAGGTTTACATCTCCACTATACGTCTTTGTCTCAAAAACAGCCACGTGTCACGGCAAAACCTCCTCCTCAATCTATTATAAAGAGGCCTGCTTTCCATCATCTGCAAGATATTGAAGGATGCAGTCACATTTCTCTCCTCTCTATCACATTTTTGGGAAAAAATGCCAGGTATGATCTCATGGTTTGTGTTGGACACCTGGTTTGTAATGTTGTAATCCTCCTGGCCTCTGACCTCTTTCCATGCTAGTATTTTCCTCTTCTCCTTCCTTCCATCTGTAGACTCAATTCAAGCTTCAGCTGAGTCTGTTAAGGATTATTTTGCACCCCAGGCAACAAAATGCGTGTCAGCTCGGGTCATTATTTTGTACAAAAACCTGAAAAAGCAAAGTGCTTATCCATCCAAAAGAGGAGTCTTATTGAGACAGAAACGGACAGTTTGGACACACTTGGGGCCTCCACTTGTGTGGTCTGCCCTTTGCCTTCTGCTGGGAAAGACCGTCAAGTTGAGGGAGGAAAAGCAAGACAGGATGAAACCTGCTCTTCTGCTATCTGATCCTCAGCTTTTTCTCTGTTTTCTCTAAAGAGGAGTCTTTCTTGTGTGCAAAATCATCCAGCTATTGTCCTCTTGATCTGAGCAGGGATCAAAGTCAAGAGTTCAAGAAGAGAAATGCTGAAAAACGGATTATTTTCGGAGCTTTTCCGATCATATATGATTGAGACAGATTGATTCAAATTGATCTCAGCTTGGGGCTGCACGGCAAGGTTATTATCGTTAACGAAAACTAACGAAATAACGAAAACTAGAATTGAAAAAACATTTTTGTTAACTGAAATAGAAATAGAAATGAGAGCTTTTTAAAAAATGATAACTAACTGAAATTGTATTTTGTGGTTACAAAACTAACTAAAACTAACTAAAATTATAGTGGAAATTCGTTTTCGTCTTTGTCAACATTTTTCATCCGTAAACCTTTTTGGTTGATAAGAAATCTATTTCATCTATCTGGTTTTATGACTTAATAAACTTATTGTGGCTGAGATGGATCAGACAAAAGAAATAAAGGAAACATTTATTGTGACTTTTTTTAATCTGGCACCCAACAAATACCCCATTACAAAAAAACTAAAACTAACACTAAAACTAACAAAAACTAAACTAAAACTAAGCATTTTCCAAAAAATAAAAACTAACTAAAACTAGCAAACTCACTCTAAAAACTAACTAAAACTAACTGAATTTGAAAACAAAAATTCACAACGAAATTAGAACTAAAACTAATGAAAAAAACAAAACTATTATAACCTTGCTGCACGGTCATTAACTTCAGTTTATGACACCAATCCAAGACTGCTGACTGTGTGGAAATTACAGACATTTTTAGAGGTATCAAAGCAGAACTAAGTCTGGATCGGACCAGGAATAGATATTACTGATATAAAAAATGCTTTATCCATGTATCATCATTTCCATCCAAGGTTGAATAGCTGGTTTAATGACCGAGAGGGAATTACAACTAGGAAGCAGATAGAAGCAAAGACTCGTTTGCCAAATCGACACATGGTTGATGATGGAGACATTGGCTAATGTAGAAGTTAAACTTGTGACCTTCCTGCAACAGCATGACACAGTCTCTCTAAACACTTAGCCATCCCGACGCCTTCCACTCAAGATAAGAAGAGGTTCACTTGGGGTTAAAAAACAGTCTCTCCCCCCCACCAATCCCCACCCGTGCTCTGATTAGAGCCAGCTTGGCAGGTCCAATCCAGACAAAACACTGTCCAGATTGTAAGGAATTCTGTTTATTAGAGCAGTAGTTCAACCTTTTTGAGTCGCGACCCCCAATTTAACATGCATGTTGTCCGTGACCCCCGCTCACTGAACACAATCTCACACGCACAGTTCAGATCACCCAAAAAAAGAAACAAAATGACAAAAAAAAGGAAACAAAATGAACAAAAAAGACTCAAAATGACCACAAAATGACCAAAAAAGACACTAAATGACGAGAAGACACAAAATGACAAGAAAAAAGACACAAAATGACCAAAAAAAGACACAAAATGACCAAAAAAAAGACTCAAAATGACCAAAAAAAGAAACAAAATGACCCAAAAAAGACACAAAATGACCCAAAAAACAAAACAAAATGACCCAAAACAGACACAAAATTACCCAAAAAAGACTCAAAATGACCAAAAAAGAACATTAAACACAGTGGAGACAGAGCAGACTTCCTAGAAATCATCTTGCGACCCCAATTGGGCTCCCGACCCCAAGGTTGAGAATAGCTGTATTAGAGAATGAAAATAGTACATTTTTAAAGAGTAGCAAACTATTGCAATTAATCCACGATTTACATCCACTGCTAATGTTCAAGGACAATGCAGGAAGTATTTATTAGGACTTTGGTTTCCCCATGAGTGCCATCTGTTGCCACCAGTGGGTCAAAGTTTTTGTTTAGCCAATGAAATATTTCAACATCTATTTAAAACTTCAGTGAAATGTGGTCAGGACAAAATGTAATGACTTTGATGATCTCCTGACTTTTCTTCTAGTGTTGCAATGAGGTTCACATTTATGGTTTTTAGTGAAATGTCTGGACATTATGAGGTAAAATTTAGTCCAATAGTTTAGTTTTGCAGGTATTTCTTCATAAACCAGTGACATTTCCATCAACCACAGATGTACTTTGTGTTAAGTTATAATTAGCAAATCACCATCTATAAGCTATTACACTAGCCTGGCTAACACCAGACTAATCTCAAATGAGATTTGGTCTGGAAACCAACAATGCATTTCTCCGTAGAGGAGGTGTGGTTTACGATCCAGTTCTCGCTTTCTGCAAGATTATTTATTTTCACGCTTTATTCCCCCTCATGTCATTCAGCCACACACATCCACTGATTTTATGGGCAATAAACAAGCTGCTGGGGGTCTCTGGGGGCTCCGCTGTCCCCCGGCTCGTAGCCAGATCACCACCGTTAGCGGCTAATAGCTAATAGCCCCACAACAGTAACGCCGTAACGGTAGCGTAACGCTACCGCTATTAGCCCCGCTACCGTAACGCCTGTGATCTGGCTACGAGCCGGGGGACAGCGGAGCCACCGAGAGACCTTTCACCTTTAAACTTTCGCTCTAAACTATTTAAAACACCATCTACAGCTAAAGAGAATATTGCGTCTGCTGCAGCCATGTTGGATCCGTAAGAAAACTACAAGCTTCCGTCTGCCGGGTAGTACGATATTATAGTCATCGTCTTGCCGTCCCTCCCCGCTCTGTGATTGGATCCCTAAAACAGGGCTAAGAAACCTCTCTGGTTTCCAGACCCCTTGGCAGTTCGAAATGAAATCGAGTGCGCAAGGCAGTCTGGGTATACCCAGGCTACTATTACACATGCACTGCAGCCCCAAACTAATCTAGACATTACCAGGGGAACTGTATGTAGGAACACCAATGTCAGAAACAGTTGCACACGTTAAACAGACTCTACCCAGCCAGCTCCCTAGTTAAAATCAGTGTTATGTCTGATTTAGCCCATGTGTGAATGGAGTCACACACCATCTGATGTGTCTTTACCTACAAATACGCCAACAAATGTCTAACTGAAGAAGCATTTGACAGTAGGTGCCAAAGTCGTCAGTCATAAACAAAGTCTCTTCCTGTATTTTGAATAAGACCAAATTACCAACAAGCTGCGTGCGTCATAGTTTTGCATTATTTCCTACTTCCTGGGCGCTCTTCCCAAGTACCAGCCTTCGCCTGAACTAAACGGAGTACTTCCAGTCTGACATGGACAGTCTCCTGTTGTGTGCTACATGTGTGAAAGGGAAACTATGGACAATGTCCAGGCCTGACTCTTTGGACATTGTCTGGGATTAATATGAGAGAACAGCTGGTGAATATGGTAAAAATTAGGGTGTTAGCATTGTCATTGTTAGCATGCTAACTGGGCTCAGTACACCGCTGTGACTACAGACTCACAGGGGAATATAGTTGTTACAGTTACAGCCATGCTAGTTGCTCTAATCTTAACTATATTATACACTGTAAAAAAAAAACCTGTTGTTTTTAAGGTAAGCTGTGGTTGCCAGAACTTTACCGTAATAAATACGGTGCAACTTTTTCTAATATTACGGTAAAATGATTGACAAGAAAATACTTTATAAATGCTGCATGAATTAAAGATTTTACCATTAAATATTACAGCATATTGTGTTTAGTACATGTAACAATTAGAAAAAGTATTTTCGCTAACTTCTGCAATGTGCTGAATTGGCACGATTGTAACGCCGCTATGAAATGTCAGCTAATGTTGTGTCCACAATTTTGAGTTAGCATTGATACGCTAATGGCTACTCTTGTAGCTGTAACAAGCAGCGCCGCTAGCATCAGTTAGCCGCTAGCTTTCGCTAATGACCGAATTTCATCGCTTTCCCGCATTTCCCAACAAAGAAATAAGAGTTATCAGAACTATTGTCCCTTGTTGTGAACCCCAACTTAAAGATATAAGTAACAACAACTCACCAACTTGTTTTTGAGCAGACAACTGGCTTCCTTTGTTGTGCTAACTTACATTATTACCAACTTAAATCACTGTTTTAGGCAAAAAAAAAAATACAAGTTGGCTTTTTTGCAGTGCACTGGTTAAAACGGAGCGAGGTTTACTGGGAGGAGGTGCCAATCTGAATAGATTAGACAAAAGTGTATGTGTGTGTGCTTGTTTTTTCCTGGGGGTAGTCAGTATAGAGGCTGAATGAAGATGAATGACAGAGTGTGAAAGAGGGAGAAAGAGTTTGTGTGCAGCGTTCTCCGGGACCTATCATTACCAGATGTCACAGTGAGGGTGGCTGCCAGCCGAATTACTGCTTATTGCTTTAAACTCCAACTCTCTGCCTCTTTCTCTTCTCCTTTATTCTTTTCCCTTTCCCTGTCTCCCTTCTCCTGCACTCTCTCTCTCTCTCTCTGCCGTTTTTTTTTTTTTTCTTATTCGTCCTCCCTTCTCCATTTCCAGCTGTTTTTGGAGCGCGCAGAGAGAAACGGGGGAAGTTTCTCCACCAATTGTTTCGGTCCTGAGAGGAGCTCAGCGGTCGGACCCTCCCTCCTTCTATCTCTCTCCCCTCTCTCTCCTCTGTCTCTCTTTCTCTCTCGCCCTCTCTCTCTCTCTCCTCCCCTTGTTGTGACAGAGCACACCTGCTTGATCTTGGCTGCACGCGCTCCGAGTCCAATTACCCCATAGGCCCTCGCAGCCACTTCAGTCTCATCCCCCCGACTCGACTGGATTTTTGGGAGTCAAGCTCATCTCGCACACTTCTACTCTCTTTGCCTTGCTTCTACTCAGAACAGGTAGGTTAATACTTTAACTCTGGAGAAAGGAGAAACGTGGGTAATTATAGGTGAAGTGAGGTTAGAAATAAAGAGTTGGGTTTCATTTTTAAAGACATAGAAAGCAATTCTTGTCTCTTTTTGCTGGATTGTAATTTTTTAACATGACAAACTGTGTTATTCATGATTTAAAAGTCACATTATATGCTGATGATGTAATGGTAATTTTATATCTATATAAGATTATATTATAAGATATAAGATTGTGTCTTTTGCAGTTTGTTAAACTCAATTTGAAATCTTTTCATTCACTCCTTCATACATTCATGTGTGTTGTGTATATTCCGGATATGTTGCCAGGTCTTGTTCCCACAGCTCTCTTGGCTTTGTGATGCGAGACCTTTAATCATTTCCAGTCCAATCTGCATTCAGCTCAGTGAAAAGAGCGGCGGCTAGGGAAGGGGGTGTGGTAGAGCAGTTGATGCTGGTACCTCACTCCTCTGCCAAAAAAACCCCGATTCTCCCGGCCCATCGTTAATCTCCGAGGTATCCACCGAGTGCCATGTGATGTTTTCAGCACTTTCTCAGTTTACAGTTTCAGCTTGCAGTTTTTTACTTTGTTGCTTTTCGTGGCAAGTGTTCCAACACTTGTTTGTTGATGGTTTGGATGCATCCCATATGGAAGTGCATTCCTCAAGCTAGTTTTGTGACTGTGTTAGTTTTATACATGGCAAGTGGATGAGATTTGTAATGCTTACATAAAAGACAAGAGGTTTAATGATGGGAAGGGCAGAAAATCTAGTTGTTTGCTTCTTCTTTTTGCTAACGTCAGTGGAAAATGGCTTTTGTTGCACTAATTTGTTCCTTTTCTTTGTCTTGTTTAGCTTTCTTTTAGTCTCTTTTGTTTCTTTCCCTGTGGCGTTTGGGCAGTCTACAAACAAATGAGGCAGGAATGAGAAGGGAAAAAAAGCTGAAACAACAATGATGATTTCTGTGTTGATTCAGCCCAGTATTGCTTGTCAGGACTTTGATTTGGAAAAGTTGTTTCTGCTGCTTGTCACACTTTCCATTCCAGCAGTTCATTTGAGAATGAAAGCAGAGCGTTTTAACCCCAATCTCTTATCTGTCTGCTGTGCGGCCCTGTTTCTTCTCAACGTGATCCTTCTCTGCCCACAGTGGCGTTTGCTGCTGGTGTTTTCACAGGAGCGGAACAGAAACCAAATTGCTAGGGGCAACTAAAAGAGAGAGGCTTTGAAGAGGAGATGAAAAAAAGCTGTACCTGGCAACACACAGTGTCATTAATCCCATAATGGTACAGCTTCCTCTATCAAAGAGAGGTCTAAAGTCTTCCCGGCAAGCCACCACACAACTCTCAGCTAACTCATTACATCCTTTTTGCCAGCAGGGAAAAAAACCTAATAAGGCTCAGCTGCAGTGAACTGCATTGAGTGGACTGGAGTGAAACTGAACAAGGGAAAAAGTGAGACAAACAAAACAGAATGAAAAGTGGGACTCTTAGAATAGAATGGAGGCTAAAAGAGGCATAAACAGTGTACAGAAATACACTCAGAAGAAGCAATAAAAAGTGCTTCAGCGTTCATACTTTTGAGTTCAGCTCGGCAGATGTTTAACATTTCAACCATAAATAAGTGAATGGAAGGTTAGGAGGAGACAAGGTCCAGATATGCACTCAGGGGCTGCATTTTTTCCATCTGGGCTTCAACTCTCTGGGTCAAAAAGAGCAAAAGAACAATGGAATTGAATGGACATCAGCCATGAAGACTTTTTCCCCCCTTTTTTTTTTTTTTTACTCAGTTCCACATGTCAATCCTGCTGGCCAAAGTTTTAAGGGTCAGACAGAGAAAGAGAAAGAAAATACCATAAGCTATGGGAGAGAAGCCGGGGAAAGGAAGGAAAAGAGCACAAAAAGGGAGGAGGAGATGGAAAGAGAAGAAAGGGAGAGAAGGTTGGGCAGTTCGTCCACGTCTGAGCAGCGCAGACTGTTGATAATGGGACTGAGGTTGATGGCAGGGGGACAGCTCTTCTCATGGAACAGCTGAAATGTGGTTTAACCGCTCGCTGGATGTCTCATGCCACGGCTCCAAACAACAGGCATGCTTTAAAGACCCTAAAATGATCTTTCAATAATACTTATAGCTCTGACACTTTTCCCTCCCATGCAAACATTCATAGACGGCTATTTTCCAACACTGATCTGGCGATATTACAACAGCGTTTTGGCTCAGGAATTGTTTGTTGGCTGTGTCTTTGCATATTTTCAGATACACATGTTCTCACTCACAAAATCCCCTGATATATCAGAAATATGTTGGAAATAATGACCACTGACTCCTCATACCACTGCTAAAGGAAGAGATAATGAAATCACTCTCACACAAATCATTTTTTTTCGTTTCAACATTATTATTGATCATGTAACTGCGTGGGAGGAGAACTCACATTCATTTGCTGATGGGTTAAAAGGGCCACACGTGTTTTAAACGTCCTGTGGCCTTGTAAATACCTTCCAGTGATTCATTGCTGACAGACGCTCTGCAGAGGCAGACGCAGGCCTGGTGAGAGTTAGAGGAGGAGGGAGGAGGGTGGAGGACAGGATGGTAGCTGGTGTTCTGCTTTATATTGTGTTCTTCATTGCAACATGGTTTGATTTGCTAAATAAGTTTCCCGTGGTGCTGGAGTCTGCTTGTCATGCTGCTGAAGTTTGAGTGAAACGTTTGTTGATATGCTAATGTTTCTGCGGGTTTCTTATTGATTTTCTGAGCTCGAGAGTTTCAGCGACAAAGAGGAGAAAGTGACAAAGCAAATGGAGGGAAAATTACTTTACTCCCTCATGCGAGCGCTGCTTCCTGTCTGGGAATCATTAGTAATGCTGGGGCCAGACTTGGGGGAGAGCAGAGGGAGGGAGGGAGGGAAGAGAGGGATGAGACAAAAGAGGGACACAGGAGAGTTGACAAGATGCCGCCGCTGCAGGAAATGTCAACCTCCAGCCCTTTTTTTTTTTCTTGGTCAGGCATGTGATGATGAATTGCAGACATGAGGAGAAGAAGATGGAGCTGATCGTTCACCTTTTATCTCATTTCATCTCCGTTTTCCGGGATGTGTAGATTGTAAATCTTTCGAAAATACAGTAAACTTTGTCACAGCTGCTTGTGCTCTTTATTCTATTTTTTTATCAATCTTTTCTCTTCCCTCAATACTTCCATGTGCAGTGCTTCAACAGGCATCTGCTGACCATTCAAAGACCTTTAAAGCTCTTGAACCATCATTTCAGTTGGGTTTGTTGTCCTAAGTTGCCAATTATTGAAGTCCAGCGTTAAATGGCATGACATATTAAATGTGAACTATTCTCATTTACAAATGAAAATGCCCAAACTCAAAAGACACCAGCCTTTTCATGCATTAGGTCAAACATAAAATGGTCTCACTTCATCAGAAGCATTTTTTTTGCATGGTTTTTAAAGGTCAATTCGTAGGAAACTACTGCCAAATGAGCTCTGATTAGTGTCAGTCTACTTCTTGTGAATAAAGCCTGTCCCATTTTCATCTAGTAAACAGGCAAACAGCCACACCACGATGTGAAACTGGCCACGTTCCCCCAATGAAACCACACCAAACTGATACGATGGAAAGAACCAAGGAGAAATTAGTTTAGAATGTAAATGTTTGGTATGAATATGTGGGCATTTGGTTTACCGGCTCCAGACTGTTTTAAAGGGACAAAATAACATTTAAAAAATGCAAATTTTCCTCTTAACATTAGATTCTTAGTGTCAAAGATATCACCTGTAGAGTTGTTTGACGTCTCTTGAATATAATAGAACTAAATGGAACTTCTTTTGTGGTGCTCAAGATGCCAAAAAATACATTTGAAAAACAGCAATATCTCTTTCCAGAAATCCGGATTCAGTTACTGAAGATGAATCCACAGACCTTGTTGTGAGTGTGTGAGAGATGTTTCATCTTACCTGGATGGCTATTTATCAATCTAGATTGTTTTGGTTTCACCATGGAACTAAAGGCATTTCTGATTTATTAAAGTTTAGTTTGACCTGTCCCTTTAAAGGCCTGTCGGTAAGTTATGGGTTCAGCACGGTCTGTTAAAATCATTAAAAACAACTGCAAAGATCTTTCAAATTTTAATCTCAGAAGCCTATCAAGTTTAGGAAAAAGACAATAAAAAGTCTCATCCTGTTTCCTAAGCTGCAGGGCACTACATGAATCACTTTATAACATCAAGGTTTGACTTCCAGCTTGATGTGATCACTAAGAGTCTTCTGTGGAAATAAAACACGATGAGCGGAATATCTTTCATCCAATAACAGAAGTCTTCTTAGAGGGGATCAGAAGTGCTGATAGTGGTGAGATGCAGCGTTAGCATGGTCAAGTCATGTTGCAGCACGCTCCGCTGGCAGCCCTCTGGCTCTAACACACACACACACACACACACACACACTCCTGCGTGTGTTTGAGGAGCTTGTTTCATGTGTTCAGTAGATTCTTCAGGTGTGTGTGTGTGTGTGTGTGTGTATGGGGGCATCAGGCCGTCCTGCAGGGCCGGTGGACACATCTGAGCATAATGAAAGCAGCAACGCCCCGAGGCCCAGCAGGTTGTCTCATGCATCATTCTCACAGGTTCATACCAGCTGTGAAAGCTGCGAATAACCGTGAATTTCAACTTTTAAAAAAACATTTCAACATTCAACCGTAATCCCTTGTTCTGTGTTTTGAATTTAATCCAATCCAATCCAATCCCCTTTATTTGTTTCGCACATTTAAGCAACACAAACGTCTCCAAAGTGCTGTACATAAAATCAACAATAAAACAAACAATTCCATATACCAATCAGCAATAAATAATAAGTGTATAAATCTAAAATGATGCCATAAATAAAACAATACAATCAAACAGATAAACATAGTAAAATAAAATAAAAGACGCAGTTAAAAGTAGTAAAATAAATAAAAGACACAGAGGACCACAAATTTAGAGTGACCTTCATGTTCACAGGAAGGCCTTTTTCTTGACCGTGTTTCCATTATTTCACCTCTTTAACCCTATAAAGCCAAGTGTATCATATTTGATACATATGTTTTTAAGACACTCTCATCATCAGTGTGATATTTTCTTTTCCTGAAAAACCTGATGAATACATCAATTGATGATTAAAAAAACTGAGCAACAAATTTCACAAAAATACCAGATGTAACAAAAATGATTTGCTGGTTCCACTGGTGGATCCGTCATTGCTGTGTGAAAACTTTTATATGGATGGAAAAAAATATTTTGTATGTTTGAGGAAAATGTTAAAAGGAAAGTCAAAGTTTTATTTGGTTAAAAATATTAGGTTTTATGTGATTATGTTAGTTCAAGAAAAGCAAATTGTGAGCAACAAATTGCACAAAAAGACCTGATGTATCAAATATGATCCAAATTAAATTCATATATGAAAATTGATATTGAATTTTAAAAAATGTTAGCCGGTTCAACAAACACAATTTAGAATTTTCTGGCAATTCAGGCTTTATAGGGTTAATGTTGATGCAGAATGGCTTTCTGAGCCAAGACCAATGATGCATTCACATGCCCTGTGCATGATCCAATTTCCCAAGTTGGGAAGTCTTTCCAATGCATGAACGCTACAAATGAGATGTGATATTTTGGTGCTCGGATCACTAAATGACACATTGTTTGCTGTTTTAGAGCAAAGGAAATGAATCAGGTGAGCCTAATTTAGCTAATCTAATTTTTCCGATTATTCGGAAACCACTTGAATGCAGCAAAACGGTCTCACAATGTTAACCAAATTGAAAATATAATTTGTGCATCTACTCTGTGACTTGAATCAACTCCAGTATGTAGTGGGTTCTTCCTTGGCCCATGCTGCACCCTTCCACCAAGTTTCTTGAAAATTAGCTCCAGCAGATTTCCTAAAATCCTGCCGACAGACTAACAAACAGACACATTGCACCAGAAACATAACCTCCTCCTCGGCGGAGGTAATAAATCTCTACAACGTACAATGCCCTCTATCTCCACATCCCAAATCCCCTAAATCCTTAATTATAAATATTAATACCACTTACGGTTTATTCTGCAGTTGTGGTTACAAATTGCTATTTAATGTCCCCAACAATAATCCCCTAAAATCCCTTATATTCCCTTTTCCTGGATTGTTTTCAAAATCTTGTTTTGGTCTCATCACCAACAACTCCTGGGCTTGATTATGACTCAGAGTAGCAGTAATTCTGCAGCCAGTAAATGCCCATAGAGCTTAGTACCAGATCACTCTGTTCTTCTATATGCCTGTCTGGCTCACATTAAGAGCTGCTGAAGCCTTTATGGGCAAAGGTTGATGGATTGATGGCAGGACACATGGAGGGCCATCTGAAATCCTGCACCACTGCACATGTGCATGTATATCTGTTTCTGTGCTGGAGGCCGTGGGTCAAAGCAGGAGATAAGGTTCAGTAATCGGCCGTGAAACTTGTGTTATTTGTGAGCATTGCCGTTCCTCTAAACAGAGCAGCTAGACGGGCTTTGAAGATAAATCTGAATGTTCCAGTCTGCAAGATGTGCCAGATGTGAGGAGTTCACAACCAGTGGTGGAAGAAGTATTCAGATCCTTTACTTAAGTAAAAGTATCAATACAACACTATGAAATGACTCCACTACAAGTACAAGTCCTGCATTCAAAACTTACTTAAGTAAAAGTACAAAAGTATCAGCATCAAAATGTACTTAAAGTATCAAAAGTAAAAGTACTCGTTATGCCGAATGGACCCACTCAGATTGTTTTATATATTCTAAATACCTTATTACATAATTTGCATTGATGATTTTATGTAAGCAGGGTTTTAATTTTGTAAAGATATGGCTCATTTAAGTACTTAATATACTGTTATAAGATTTAATAAAATAAAAAAAGTCCAATCACCTTAAATTGATCATATGTTTTGTGTTGAATCTGGACCTGAAAAGTAACTAAAGCTGTCTAAAGCTAAATGTAGTGGAGTAAAAAGGACAATATTTGCCTCAAAATGTAGTGGAGTAGAAGTATACATTTACAGAAAATAGAAACACTCAAGTAAAGTACAAGTACCTCAAAATTGTACTTAAGTACAGTACTTGAGTAAATGTACTTAGTTACTTTCCACCACTGTTCACAACACTACTACCTCCTATGAAACGTGATAAACTGACTTCCAAATACTTTCCCGTTTTGGCAATTAATGCATCATACTACGGGACAAACTCATCTGGCATCCACGCAGGATAAAAACAAGCCATCAAAGGTTTCTACAAGCTTCTTTTTTTTTAAACCCAGGAGTGCTTCATATCCCTAAATCCAGAATGATGGCAGAACGTTGCTGCCAAGTCTGCAGACAAGGTTTTCGTTGGATTGAGCTTCAGCTGCGCTTAGATAAGAGAGTCTGACACGGCCAAGATTACTCACTAGTCTGTGGAAGACTGGAACAACGTGTACTCTGGATCTACTGTATGTTCAGAGCGGAGCTCTTTGTTTCAACGCCTCCCACTCCGTGTTTCCAAGCAAAGACAAAATGGCAAAAGTTCTGCATGGAAAACTGCATCTACACATCAAACATGGTGTGATTATGTTGGACTAAAGGACTAAAAAAACTAAAAACATGCAAATATACAGTGAAATGACAGAAAGTAAGTAACGATGCAGCATAAAAGCATCATAGACATGCACATACACTACTGGTCAAAAGTTTTTTTCCAGAATTTAATTGAAAATTATACAGTTTAATGTCTCAGTGTACTCTGAAATTAATGCACATTTGCAACATTTAAAATTCTTTATTGAGCATGATAGTGTTTTGAAAGTAAAAAAAAGATTCAAAATCGCATTTTATGTTGGACTAAAGGACTAAAAAAAGACACAAAATGACCAAAAAAGACACCAAAAGACACAAAATGACTAAAAAAAGACACAAAATGACCAAAAAAAGACACAAAATGACCAAAAAAGACACCAAAAGACACAAAATGATTAAAAAAAGACACAATATGACCAAAAAAAGACACAAAATGACTTACAAAGACATGAAAAGAATTCAAAAATGGACAAAATAGCCCAAGACTCCATAGAGTTAAGTTGTTAACCCATTTCTTGTTCCCTGAAAAAGGCCTACTTGCATAATTCTGAAACTATCTACTGTATGTTCAGAGCGGAGCTCTTTGTTTCAACGCCTCCCACTCATTGTGTGTTTCCAAGCAAAGACAAAATGGCAAAAGTTCTGCATGGAAAACTGCATCTACACATCAAACACGGTGTGACACAATTCCAGACTCTTAAATGCAGACTTATGAAATCACCCTTTTGAATGTTTTTCAAGTTTTTCCACTTCATAGCAACAGAACAAGACTATATAAAAGAGAGAAAAAAGGAACTTTAAGAGGCAGAGCTCTCTCTTCCAACACAATTCCCCTCTGAAAGGAAGTGATTTCAAGCTTGGTCATACTGTATGCAAGCACTGTAACCACTGGACTGGAGCTGTACAGTGTGTCAGCGTGGTGGCAGTTTTGTGGACAGAGACTATAATTACTGCTTGTGTTGAGTCCCTGTGAGCCGTGATCCCGTGACCTGCTGTAACCCTAACCTGGCTTCACACTGCATTAGCATAAAGCTGTTCTCTCTCAGTCTCAAAGACACACACTAGACTTTTTTATTTACTACTTTTAAACTTTTTTACATAGAAAAGTGCACAAACAACTTGTGCACTTGCTTTCATACACTTAAAGCTCAAACTATGGCTTCATTCACACCTAAAAACATGCAAATATACACTGAAATGACAGGAAGTAAGTAACGATGCAGCATAAAAGCATCATAGACATGCACATATACTACTGGTCAAAAGTTTTAGAACACACCAACTTTTCCAGAATTTAATTGAAAATTATACAGTTTAATGTCTCAGTGTACTCTGAAATGAATGCACATTTGCAACATTTAAAATTCTTTATTGAGCATGATAGTGTTTTGAAAGTAAAAAAAAGATTCAAAATCGCATTTTATGTTGGACTAAAGGACTAAAAAAAGACACAAAATGACCAAAAAAAGACACAAAATGACTAAAAAAACACAAAATGACCAAAAAAAGACACAAAATGACTTACAAAGACATGAAAAGAATTCAAAAATGGACAAAATAGCCCAAGACTCCATAGAGTTAAGTTGTTAACCCATTTCTTGTTCCCTGAAAAAGGCCTACTTGTATAATTCTGAAATGTACATTATTTTCCAGTTTTGGTTAAGCTTACCTTTTTTTACCGGTAGTGTATAAAAGTGCACAAACAACTTGCTTTCATACACTTAAAGCTCAAACTATGGCTTCATTCACACCTAAAAACATGCAAATACACACTGAAATGACAGAAAGTAAGCAACGATACAGCATAAAAGCATCATAGACCATATGAATCAGCCCGGATTCCCTTTCAGCTCGGGCCAGCTGATGGTTTTGGGTCAGTTTCATCATCCTGGTCATGATGTTCAGGTCAAGGTCCGCTGCAGACGAGCTTCTCCAAAATCATTTGTTAGCAGCTGTGGCTAAAAATCCGCCCTTCAATTATTGTGGCACCAAGAGGGAAGGAGCAACGTTTGGCTTTACGCATGACAACTAGATTGCTGGGTCCCTGAGACTCTATATATGTGTGTGTGTGTGTGTGTGTGTGTGTGTGTGTGTGTCGCTGTGTAAAAGGTCAGGGAGTTTTGTGGATCTGTTTGACTCTGAGAGAGTGTGTGGATGTGTCAACTGGTTTGTGGTTGTGTTTAGAAATAGAAGACAGCAGAAGGAAGCAGGATTCTCCATGCAGAGACTCTTAAAGCTCTAATGGCAAACAAATGATTACTGTGATTTATTACTTTTGAATAGAAAATGGTGTAGAGTGGCTGCCGTGATGTGTAACACTGTAAAAGCTCATGCAGATGTTTCTTATGCAGCAGGGAAAGCAGCTTCTGTGTCTTTTGAAAAAGCAAATTACATGCATGCATAGTATTATGGTGTCTAGATCAGTGGACCAACAGCAAAACACCAATAATACTCTTATAATAATGTACTGGACATTTTTAAACAGGGGTGCTTCTCCTGCAGGGGCTATATGGACAGATAGAAATGAAAGGTGACTGGATATATATTTTATTCTCTTTCAATAGAAGTAACAACCACTCTACCAGCTGAACCACAGCTGCCACTATACAAACATAAATTGAGTTTGTTAAAACAACTAGTTAGGAAGCAAAAAAGCTTGTGCCAAAGCTGAAATAATAAATAAAACACACACATAAATGAAATGGTTTAAATGGATAGCTAAACATGAATAAATGGTGACTAAATGATAACTAAAATGTATGAAAAAATAGGTAAATTACCATAATGTTAGACATTTGAAAGTGTTTGGCAACTTGTTAAGAGCTAAAAATGGATAAATAATTGAAATATTTAGCTAATGATTAATGGTTGCAACATCCAGCATGGTGATAATGTAAACTGACCAAAAACACAGTTTTCATATGGTTAAAATGCTACAATACTGAGTGTGAAATTCCAGTTTATAATGTGGGTGTACATCAGAAAAATACATTTTGCAAAGTGCTGTTATACGGTAGCAATCTCAGAATAAAAGATATCTAGATAAAAGATATTGAGGCAACTGATTAGCAACTTCAGACGCGAGAATGGAAGTGGATTAGAGAGACGACATCTACGACTAGATCGGTTCAAGTAGCCAGTTTAGCAAAGTCAGTTAAGCTACTAAAAAGCTGAGACTGTATTTTGTCTCTTTTGCTCTCCAAACAGACTGTTTCCATGCTGTAAAAGCTCAAACGGGATATGTCATTCTACTTGGACTACAAACAGAAACAGGGGTACCAAATGATGAGGAAAACAAAATAACTTATCCCAAAAGTACTGAGTCCTATTGTGTCATTTTCTCATTCTGGTTGGTGCTAACCCTGCTGCGTCACCTTTCACCTTGTGTCTAAAACAGAGCCGTTAAATAGCTCTTTTGACCAGCCTCACTAAATTGTTTCACCCAAGTGTTTAACCTCCAACTCTGACCTTTGACCTTTTGCATCTCTGGACTTGAATCAATGTCTTGTTGTGTCTTTCTCCCCCACTGTGAAAATGAATCCTCTCCCTTCACAGTGAAAGAGAAATAAACATTTGGAGCCAGTACTGTAGTTTGAACACTAATCATAGACTGACTATTTTTAAAATGCATCCACCCAAAGCGTTTTAATTGTGTCGTGTCGTCCTGCAGGCTCCCTGATAGCAGCACCATGAGGTCAGCCTGTCTCTCTCTGCTCCTGGTCACGGCCTGCTGGGCTCTGCCCTTTCGCCAGTCTGGCTTCCTAGACTTCATGATGGAGGATGATGCTGGATCAGGTTTTGAAGAGGGACCGGTTTTGGTGCCTGGCCGCGGCGCCCAGCCCGAGGGACCCAAGTGCCCGTTCAGATGCCAGTGCCACCTGAGAGTGATCCAGTGCTCCGACCTCGGTAAGAAAAGGCTCCGCCCACAAATCAGCCATCTTGGTGCCACATGAAGCCCACAATCAACCAGAAATATTGACTCAGTCTGACTTGAATCAGTCTGACCAGTTCACATGTGGCATTAGAAATCATTTCCAAACACATCTCATGTCTCACTTATTCACTCTGTGCAAAATATCCCACATTTTTCTGAATTTGAGTCCATTTTATGAAGCTGAAACTATAATGTGATTGTCTCCCGATGGTCCTCTGGGACCTCCATTCAAACAAAACAAAAGATTCACTTGACTTGACATGACCAGAAAAAGGGAACAAAATGACCCAAAAAAGACACAAAATGATCAAAAAAGACACAAAATGATCAAAAAAGACACAAAATGACCCAAAAAATAAACAAAATGACCCAAAAAATAAACAAAATTACCAAAAAGACACAAAATTACCAAAAAAAGGAAACAAAATGACCACAAAATGATCAAAAAAGACACAAAATGACCAAAAAGACACAAAATGACTAAAAAAAAGACACAAAATGACTAAAAAAAAACACAAAATTACTAAAAAAAGGAAACAAAATTACCAAAAAAAGGAAACAAAATTACCAAAAAAGACACAAAATGGTCAAAAAAGACACAAAATGACCAAAAAAGACACAAAATGACCCCAAAATTACCAAAAATACACAAATTGACCACAAAATGATCAAAAAAAAGAAACAAAATTACCAAAAAAAAGACATTAAGTGACCAAAAAGACTAAAACACATTAACACATGAACACTTTAACACAGTGGAGACAGAGCTGACTTCCAAAATTATTTGGCGACCCCCAGAAATCATCTCAGGACCCCAATTGGGGTCCCGACCCCCAGGTTGAGAACAGCTGCTCCAGAGAACACGACACCGATGATGACACCTTAACTACTCACAGACGCTGTCGGCCTTATTTCACTTCATTTCCTGTAACAATTATATGATTGGCCCTTTGTGGATAAACAGTTTTTTAAACAGCGGAGGAGATTAAAGGTTGGTTGGGGTATTTGGAAAGTCCTGAAGAAAACTTCCAAAACTTGTTTCTCAATGTAAAACTTACTCACCAAGACTGCAATTACTTAGTCAGCAACAGTAACAACAGTTTACTTCTTCTCCTCTCGGTTGTTTGGAGCCGATCCACTCTGTTTGTCTAGTCTGAAAGAAATAAAGTAAAGAATATACAGAAGTTTGACTCCGTCAGAGAAAAGTCCCTGACCTCATTTATTCTGGTGTCTTCACCACGCAGTTGGGTTTGATAGTTTCTTGGCTCTGGTTTTATTTTGAAAGGATCGGCACAAGCTTTAAGGAGGCAGATCAAAGGGAACAGGAGTGACACAGATGGATAAAATAAAATAAAGGAGGAGTAGAACAACAAGCAGCTCATAAATATTGTTTAGTCAGCTTTATGTGTGACACTACAAGGAGAAATTATTGTTTTTCACATGAACTGGTCAGTTTTGAGGTGTTGGGCGTCTTCTTCTAATGTAAAAAAAAAACATCCGAAATACATATTTACATGTTTATTTATCTACACTTTGTCTATTTGCTTCTGTAGATTTCTCCTTAATGTTTAAATCTGTTGATGAGGCATTCTCTAATGCTAATTTTTGGTGAATTAACTCAAAACACAAATCAGAAAGTTAGTATAATAATAATAATGGAAGTAATCGATGGAAGTTTTTCATGGTCATTGCAATTTAATTTTTTCACTGAACAGAATCTCACACACACAGTTCAGATCATACAAAAAAGAAACAAAATGACACAAAAGACACAAAATTACTAAAAAAAGACACAAAATTACCAAAAAAAAAGGAAACAAAATGACCAAAAAATACACAAATTGACCACAAAATGATCAAAAAAAAGACACAAAATGACCAAATAACACACACAATGACCAAAAAAAAAGACATTACGTGACCAAAAACACATTAACACATGAACACTTTAACACAGTGGAGACAGAGCTGACTTCCAAAATGATTTGGCGACCCCCAGAAATCATCTCGCGACCCCAATTGGGGTCCCGACCCCCAGGTTGAGAATAGCTGCTTTAGAGGGCCAGGGTTTAGACAGTGAAATGAAAAAGTGTTTATGGATTGGTGATATGTTGTAAGCAGAGCATGCAGACAGACAGACAGGCAGACAGGCAGACAGGCAGACCCTGTGTGGCTCAGCAGAGAGAGAGACAGTTGGAGAAAGTGATGTTCAGGAACAGAACCGGTTCCATTACATCAGTCCTCAGCCGGGCCCAGAGACGCAGCTCCACGAGGAGGCTCAACTCCTGCATCAGCGCCTCCATCTGCTGCCCAGACCTGCTGGCCTGCACACACACACACACACACACACACACACACACACACACACACACACACACACACACACACACACATTTAAAACCTATATGTATATATTTGGGCTCTTGAGTCTGCTGGCCATCCCGGAGACCCTCCTGCTTTTGTAGATGTGGATTTTTCTCCATGTGTCTGCAGCTGGCAGGGTACACTGTAAAAAATGTCTAACTGCTAAAACAATCTTAAACGGGAAATCAACAGTGCTAATACAATTTTACCGTAATATTACAAAAAGTTGCACCGTATTTATTACGGTAAAGTTCTGGCAACCACAGCTGTAAAAACAACAGGTTTGTTTTTACAGTGTGACAGCTCAAACATCCAAGAGAGAAAACATTTAGCCTTTAGGGTTCAAATGAGTTGTGATTATATTCGCCAGAAAGAAGTTTAGTCATCCACAGACTGGAACAACTGCATGTTGTGGCACAATCAGCAACTTCCTGATTAAAAATACATCTTGTACAAGCAGTGATTGTGTAAGGTGTGGAGCAATAAATCCAAACTTACTCATATCCCACGAGGAAATCAGGCCTTCGGTGATTCAGACACGAAGAGCGCCAGACATGAGGAGAGAGGACATTACATAAACACTGTCATTAATGCTTCGCTTAAAATGAGTCCAAAGCAATCATACGCTTCACCTCCCAATCACTTTACTTAAAAACTGGCTGATTAACAGTGACTGTAATTGTGGCGGGGAGACTTCCTGTTTCTCTTGTCCACTTCCTGCCAAGTAAAGTGATCTGCTGACCCAACCGTGACATCCAAATCATTTCTTTTGCAAGAGTCGGTTCATGTTATCGTCATCATTGCACTGATTTACAGAGATAATCATTTTATTTGATACACATTTTACATGCATATTTGTGTATGTTTTACATTTGACACCTGGGTGTCGCTAAATGCATTAAAAGATAGGAATTTCTATTAAATTTCTATATTTTTTTAATTTATTGATATAGTAGATTGAGTTGCGACCACCAATTTAACATGCATGTTGTCCGCGACCCCCGCTCACTGAACACAATCTCACACACACAGTTCAGATCATACAAAAAAGAAACAAAATCACCAAAAAAAAGAAACAAAATCACCAAAAAGACACAAAATTACCAAAAAAGACACAAAATTACCAAAAAAGACACAAAATTACTCAAAAAAGAAACAAAATCACAAAAAAAGAAACAAAATTACCAAAAAGACACAAAATTACCCCAAAAAGAAACAAAATCACAAAAAAAGACATAAAATGACAAAAAAAGACACAAAATAACCAAAGAAAGGAAACAAAATGACCAAAAAAGATACAAATTGACCACAAAATGGTCAAAAAAAGACACAAATTGACCAAAAAAGACACAAAATGACAAAAAAAGACACAAAATGACCAAAAAAGACACAAAAAAGACACAAAATGACCAAAAAACACACAAAATGACCAAAAAAACAGCTGCACTAATGGACATATTTAAAAGTGTTTGATTCAATGCAAAACTTTGCAGATGCTATTAAAAGTATTTTAAAGGGCATTCCAACATTTAAAGTTTGGTTGCTCACAAAGAGGATTCAAAAGTGAGCAGTCCGGGCTGAGAGTCATTTAGAGAAAACCAGAATGTGTTTCAGTATGGAGGTATACAGCGTGGTGCTGCATGATGGTGGCGACCACAAACAGCTGTGCCGGTTTGTGGCTCGTCCAGTGCCGAGCTGGAAACGCTGACAGAGAAGCTGATCTATGTGGACGTAATGTTTGGGAACAGAAGTCGACACGAGCTTTCAGGACAAAAAGCCTCCAGATGTACGTTCGTATGTGGACTGGAGATGCATGTTAGCTTCTTTTGTTAAACAGTTTATCCTACGCCTCTTCCTCTGAAATGTAAACTGCCCATTATGAACGCAGCAGTGTATTTTTTATGGTTACCACGGATGCAGCAGAGCGTATACACCGTGCTGTGACTCCCAGCTGTCTTTACTCAGGTTTTTTCACTCCAGATGCCATTTTCTGTGTCACATTAGCCATGACGTGACAAAATAAAGTCCTGAGCTCAGTGTCCAGGTATGCAGGCCCTTACTTACTGCAAAGGAAATTTGTTTTAAGGTCTTTCCACCATGTGTGCCTCAGAGCACATCAAATACTTCTCTGGTCCCTTTGGAATGTCACTATAAACCCATTCAGCTCTCTGCCATCCAGACTTTATGATCCATGCTCCGTTAACAAAGCAGACGTTGTTATTAGTGTCGCTACTGTAAACGTGGTTTCTCTTTCCTGCTTATCCACGTTTCATTCTCTGTCATAACAGGTTGTGACCCATTTCTGCCTGAACATTTTTAGGTATTTTCTTTGGAAGTGTTCTCTGGGCTTGCAAGGACACAAATGTTAGGACATTTCAAAATCGATGACACAGATCAGCTGAAAAAGGAGTTTTTCTTATTCACTGCAAAAAAGTCAACTTGTATTTTTTGGCCTAAAACAGTGATTTAAGTTGGTAAAACTTGGAAATATAAATTATTGACATTTAGGGCAATAATGTAAGTTAGCACAACAAAGGAAGCCAGTTGTCTGCTCAGAAACAAGTTGGTGAGTTGTTGTTACTTATATCTTTAAGTTGGAGTTCACAACAAGGGACAATAGTTCTGATAACTCTTATTTCTTTGTTGTGAAATGCAGGAAAGTGGTGAAATTCGGTCATTAGCGAAAGCTAGCGGCTAACTGATGCTAGTGGCTAACTGATGCTAGCGGCGCTGCTTGTTACAGCTACAAGAGTAGCCATTAGCGTATCAATGCTAACTCAAAATTGTGGTCACAACATTAGCTGACATTCATAGCGGCGTTACAATCGTGCCAGAGAAATTCAGAGTTGAGCAAACTCAAAAACATTTGTCCAACTTAAAATTTTATCGAAGTTTGTTGCCTTGAAATTTTGAGTTCACCCAACTTTTCTTTTTTTGCAGTGTTGTACTGTATCTACTCTTCAGGCACATGGGATGCCATATACACAAATAGGAAAAACAATAGGACAAAATAAGAAAGTATTTGGTATCTATGAACTTAAGAATAATGTCGCTTTTATCAGTATTCAAAGTCAGGATTTGCATATCATATTAAAGATGTGCAACTTCATGTGACATTGCATATAAAATAAATGCACACATATGCAGTGTAAAATAATACTTCATTTGGAAAACATTTTAATGAACACAATTTTTAGAACACATTTTCCTCATTTTTCAAAAATCCTGACACTGACTTTTGATAAAAGTGACATTTTTCCTGTGATCCATATATACAACATATTTCCCAATATTGACATGTTACACATGGCATGCTATATACAGAAAGAGGAAAAAAAACAATACTTCAAAATAAGAAAAATGCTGTATGTCTAAGAGGAGCATGATATTATTTGGTGTCTATGAACTCATGAAGTTTCAAGGTTTCAAATCTAAAGTACACATCAAAAATATCCTTAGGTACTTTTTGATTGGATTTGATAGACAGTAATGGCAGCAGAAGCAAACAACTGTCATCAGACTTTGATTTTGATGTTGCTCAACTCTGATTGGTCATGGAAATATGTGACATCACCTTTTTCCATCTGCACAAACTAATGACAAAAACAAAAACACAATTACAAATATCTCTCAAGGGAAATCATCTAAACGGAGGATTTTGGGTTCATTGTTTTAAAGTAAGAACTATAAGAAAATATATCGTAGAGCCGTTAAGTCCTCAGTATGCAGTTTAAACTGACTGTCAAACATCATGGAGACAAGGACGTAACCATTAAATATCCGTTTCCTGTCGAGGTCAGACTGTGGTTAACCAGAATCACCTCAAACTTTCCCCATTATTCATCACTCTGGTGGATTTATTGCATCAGACCCTTCTGATTAAACAATGTGTCATGAACCTTTGTGTTCAGGTCTGAAGGTGGTTCCTGGGGACATCCCGGACGACACCACCCTGCTGGACCTGCAGAACAACAAGATCACAGAGATCAAGGAGAACGACTTCAAGAACCTCAAAGGACTGCATGTAAGAGACACTTCACTTCCTGCTGCAACGCTTCATGTCTCAATTACTCAAGTTATATCTTGTTCTCAGCCCTTTGAGCCCCAAAACAGTTTCAGGACATTTTTTCACTTTTTTCTCACTGTGGCCTTGTTTTTCACTGCAATACATAAGTTCTGCAGCTTCATGGAAACATCACAAACATAGCTAGAAGTGGAAAATATATCTATATTTTGTGCAGAATAACACAGTTATAATGCCACAAATCATCCAAAAAAGAAAAAACAAGTTAAATTTCTCTAAATAATATTCTAAAATAATGATTTTAAATTGAGTCCATATATGGAACATTTGTCAAAGTCAGGATTTGCATATCATATTAAAGGTGTGCAACTTCATGTGACATTGCATATAAAATATAATAATAATATATGCACACGTATGCAGTGTAAAATAATACTTCATTTGGAAAACATTTTAATGAACACAATTTTTAGAACACATGTTAAATTTCTCTAAAAAATATTTTAAAATAATGATTTTAAATGGAACATTTGTCCAAGTGTTACCAATTGCCAATTGGAGGTGAAATTGAGGCTACACATGTTGAACAATTTACATTTTTACAACCTCTACTTTAAACCTCCCTCTCCTCTCTGCTCCATGTAAACAGTCTGCAGTTCAGCTGAAGATTTACTGAATTTTTGTCTCGTGACTGTTGTTCTCAGCCAAGTCTGTCATGGCTTCCTAGTTGTGCTGAAGAGTGCAGAATTTAATGATTTTTACAGGATCTAATTGGTGTACACGGTTTATTTTTGGTAGAATTTTAAATGAGAAATGTAGATTAAAGTCAATTTGATTAAATATCACTATTTTAAGGATATATTGAAGCGTACGCCAAGTATGATTCATTCAAAAAAACTCCTGCAATTTCAAAATCTGACAATCTTTCCTGTTTTTGCAGTTTCTGTGCATGAGAAATTGTGTAATTTTGGAGATTTTCAAATTAGTTTCAAACCTCTGGGCAGTTGTTTTGATGATTCATTAACTATGAGGTTGTTCCCGGTTCGTTCCGCCTTCATTTCTTTGAAACGAGGAGTCACACTTTTGTGTAACATACTGTAAAATATTACCGCCCCAAGAGCAATTTATCATTCTAAAAAACATGAACCCCACTTCACCTCCTGAACCCAAACTTTCTTCATCCTGCACTCCCCCAGTCACCAGGTGCAGGGAAACTATTCACCCGAAGGCCTTGCAGCCTCACGCCTTCACACTCCCAATAAATACCTGACAGAGCTGTTTCCACTCTAATGGAAATGGAAAAATATATCGTAGAGCCGTTAAGTCCTCAGTATGCAGTTTAAACTGACCGTCAAACATCATGGAGACATAGTCTAGACGGAATTGTCCAAAAAGTGAAAGTGAGGAGCATTTATGGGTACAAGTCAGGAACTGGCCTACTTTACTTATTTCAAGGGTGCTGAATCCAAAAAAAATGGTTTCCAAGCGAAATTTTGAGTTTTTGACCTTCTCATTTGCATATCAAAATGGTGGCCGTTGGTCGTTGGACCATTTCCCCAAGTTTTTTTGTAAGTAGGCAATCAAAGATGAGGAAATTAAGTTTCTGGATCTATAGTCTAGAGTCAGAGCAAGGATATATTGGAGGCTCAGTGTCTTTTTTATGTATTTATATATATATGTGCAAAATACCAACTTTTAAGGTGAAATTAAGCATTATTTGTGTCATTTTTTTAAGGCTGACATAAATATTCAATCAATATCACTTTTAAATGTTCCAGTTGGTATTTTGCATATATATATACATAAAAAAGACACTGAGCCTCCACTATATCCTTGCTCTGACTCTAGACTATAGATCCAGAAACTTAATTTCCTCATCTTTGATTGCCTACTTACAATAAAACTAAGGGGAAATGGTCCAACGACTGAGCAAGATGGGCAATTTGGTGGCCATTTGATACAAATTAGAAGGTCAAAAACTCAAAATTTCGCTTGGGAACCATTTTTTTTTGGACTCAGCACCCTTGAGATATGTAAGGTAGGCCGGTTCCTGACTTGTACCCATAAATGCTCCTCACTTCTTATAGGAGGCCTTTATTCTGAAATCCGTCTAGACTAACAAGGACGTAACCATTTTAATTCGAACCCAAACTTTCTTCATCTTCCTCCATACGTATATATCCTGCACTCCCCCAGTCACCAGGTGCAGGGAAACTATTCACCCGAAGGCCTTCACACTCCCAATAAATACCTGACAGAGCTGTTTCCACTCTAATCTAACTGGCCTCTCAAGGAAATGCACCACATACTTCACATTGCCTTATGTCTGCCTCTTCCTCTGAATATGCATTTGGGAGATTTGTACTTGAACTTGGACCTCCGTCTTGACAGCACAGACACCTGGTTCAAACAGCTGCAAACTCATGTCTTGTTTTCAGAGAATCACATCTGGAAAGTGCAGATTTTTTAACTGTCCCATGGTGCATTTGTTGCAGGAAATGTTTGAGCGGAACAGTGAAAAGCCACAAAATAAAGTTCAGATTCCATAACAGTTGAATTCTAAACAGTGATGAGAGTTTAACCCATAAGAACCCACGGTGACACCCATGTAACAAACACTTTAAATCAGGGGTCTCAAACTCGCGGCCCACGGGCCAATTGTGGCCCTCGTGACGATATTTTGTGGCCCCCACCTTGATATGAAAGTTTAATGTGAGTTTTATATGAATGGCTCTTTACAGTGTTGTGTGTGGAAGGTCCCTTTAACTACTTTTTTTGGTAATTTTGTGTCTTTTTTTTTGGTAATTCTGTGTATTTTAAAGTCATTTTGTGTCTTTTTTAAGTAATTTAGTGTTTTCAGTCATTGTGTGTCTTTTTTTTAATAATTATGTGTCTTTTTTGGTCATTTTGTGTCTTTTTTTTAGTAATTTTGTGTCTTTTTTGGTCATTTTGTGTCTTTTAAAAAAATAATTTTGTGTCTTTTTTGGTAATTCTGTGTCTCTTTTTGGTCATTTTGTGTCTTTTTTTTTTTTGCTCATTTTGTGTCTTTTTCAAGTAATTTCAGGGTTTTTTTCTGTCATTTTGTGTCTTTTTTTTTAGTAATCTTGAGTCTTTTTTTTGGTGATTTTGATACGGCCCCCAGGTCATTTAAGTTTGAGACCCCTGATTTAAATATTCTAGAACAGAGTCTCAAACCCAAATTACCTGGGGGCCACTGGAGGCAGGAGGACCAAAATTACTAAAAAATAAAAGACACACAATGACAGGAACTAAATAACTTAAAAAAGGCACAAAAAAGACACACAAAATGACTTAAAAAAGACACAAAATGACCCCAAAAGACACAAACTTTCTTAAAAAAGGACACAAAATGACACAAAAAAGACAAAATTACTAAAAAAAAAGACACAAAATTACTAATCATAATATAAACATAAAATTACTAACGGTGATATATCCCCCATAACTTTCCTTTATGGATAACTGGGTGTGGGTTCTTATGGGTTAAGTGCAGACAGAAAAACAGCTGCAAAGACTCCAGACGGAGGAGATAAAACAGTAAAAAAAGCTCTTCAATAAACAATATTTAACCCCAGAGTCTCCCTCCTCTCCCTGCAGGCTCTGATCCTGGTGAACAACAAGATCACCATCATCCACGCCAAGGCCCTGAGCCCTCTGACCAAGCTGCAGCGCCTCTACCTGTCGAAGAACATGCTGAAGGACGTGCCGGCCAACATGCCCAGGAGCCTGCAGGAGCTGCGCATCCACGAGAACGAGATCACCAAGATCAAGAAGTCCTCCTTCCAGGCCATGGCCCAGATCATCGTCATGGGTACGGAAGCAACATCGCTTTTAGAATTTTTTAAAAAAATGTGCGTATTTATGTGGATGGCAAGCAGGTTGAAGATCAGCACAAACAGCTGGATTCTATATCTGCATCTCCAGATCCAACCTGGTCTCACAGGAATCCGTGAAATAGTCACGGAATCACTCAAATTTCCATGAAACTGACACGGATTTCGCTACAATGCAAGTTAATGCCAGTCATATCCCGTGGCTATTCCAACATACAAAGTGATTATGTACATTCACTGAGTGAATATTTAGAAAATAAAACATATATTTCTCGCTAGAAATGTGATCAAAATCCATTTTTATGCAGAAACTAAGTCAAAATATTGATTTTTTTTCACTAAAAATGAGGGAACTGTCCGACATGTTTTTTGTTCTGACCGCCGGGACCTTGAAAGTCACGTGACTTGGAACAAACCAATAGGAACAAATATCCATGGAATAGCCACGGGATATGACTGTCATTAACTTGCATTGTAGCGAAATCCGTGTCAGTTTCACGGAAATTTGAGTTAAGCGAATCCGTGGCTATTCCACGGATTCCTGTGAGACCAGGTTCGCAGATCATAGGTGGAATGTAACTAAGAATATTTACTCAAGTATTTTCAGTTTTATGTAACTTTATACTTCCACTTCACTACATTTTGAGGCAAATATTGTACTTTTTACTCCAACTACTCCACTACATTTAGCTGATAGCTTTAGTTACTATTCAGGGCGAGATCTAACAAGAAAGACATGATCAATTTAAAGTGATTTGACTTTAAACACTAGCATCAGTTGGCCGCTAGCATCAGTTAGCCGCTAGCATCAGTTAGCCGCTAGCTTTCGCTAATGAATTTCACCGCTTTCCCTCATTTCACAACAAAGAAATAAGAGTTATCAGAACTATTGTCCCTTGTTGTGAACCCCAACTTAAAGATATAAGTAACAACAACTCACCAACTTGTTTTTGAGCAGACAACTGGCTTCCTTTGTTGTGCTAACTTACATTATTGCTCTAAATGTCAATAATTTATATTTCCAAGTTTTACCAACTTAAATCACTGTTTTAGGCCAAAAAACACAAGTTGGCTTTTGTTGCAGTGCAGTGTGTTATCCGTCCTTTTACTAAAGGTAGAGATCTGAATAGTTCTTCCACCACCGCTCCAGATTACACGTCTGGACCACCGGCGGTTCAGACACAAACACGTTATTTGACGTGTAAGCATCCAGAGAGGAACTATTGGCAGCTTTCTGTGTGGTTTAACTGTCTGTAATGACACAGAGAGGCGTCTGTTCATTCAAAAACAACAATGGCCGCTCCTAAAGAGTCAGGATGACCGACTACACCATCTGAATCTGAATCTATAAACCTGATTTATTCAATAAAACGGCTAAAAACAGCACTGAAGGATTTGTTTTTGCATAAAATCTGTTTTCGCTCCTCTCCGTGATAGACAGATGGTTCCTCCAATCACCTGCCAAGTATTTTTTCCAAAACAATTTCCAGTGACTGCTTCTCTGAAACAGATCATCTGCTGTGTCAGGTCAGGTTAAAGAGGTGTGAGGTTTTGTTTTTCAGCAGCAGGACTTTACAGTCCAGTGATGAAAACATTTACATGGAGTGAAACCAGCGTTTTAAAGAAACTATTTCCACAGTCAGTGCTGAGTTTTCTAGCAATTTTCTGAAAAAAACGAACTTCTTCTAGCATTTGTTCAATGTTGATGACTCGGGAATGCATTTAAATATATTCATCTACATCAGGGATTCCCAAAGTGTGGTGCGTGGACCCCTGGGGGTGCGTGAGATGAAAAATGTAATGGCGGTCTGATAATGACACAATTACATTTTTTACCCCCACACAATAAAGACGTGTTATTAATTAATTAATTAATAAATACAGGCTATTCAATTTTGTGTCATTTATTGTTCATTTTTGCATCTAATTTGGTCAATTTTGCATCTATTTTTTGGTTGTTTTTGTAATTTTTACATGTATTTTTGGTCAATTTGTGTCTATTTTGATAATTTTGTGTCATCTTTGGTCATTTTTGCATCTATTTTGGTCAATTTTGCATCTATTTTTTGGTTGTTTGGTAATTTTTACATGTATTTTTGGTCAATTTGTGTCTATTTTGATAATTTTGTGTCATCTTTGGTCATTTTTGCATCTATTTTGGTCAATTTTGCATCTATTTTTTGGTTGTTTGGTCATTTTTACATGTATTTTTGGTCAATTTGTGTCTATTTTGATAATTTTGTGTCATCTTTGGTCATTTCTGCATCTATTTTTTGGTTGTTTTTGATCTTATAATGAAGCGTAGAAGAAGTTATCTTCTTGTTCTTGTATCATTTTTCCAGCCTGTGGTATGATGACGGGTTGTGTTAGCACCACGCTCATTTAAATTTGCAGCAATTTTTGTTCAACGCAGCTCAAAATATTATAACATTTTCCCAACTGATCTGCTTTCTGCCTCCACCTTTAATATGGCTATATAAAATCTTATTGCATTTTGTTTTTTTTGAAGGTGTGGGGGATTGGGGCAGTTGGGACATAGAAGGGGGTGCACGGCTGAAAAAGTTTGGGAACCGCTGATCTACATAATCTTGGTGGTGCTCCAGATTTTCCGAGGCCAATAATTCACCCAAGTCGACGGGTGAATGTTTTGCAAACACACAACCTGCCTCGGGTCAAAACTCTTCCACAGAATGAATAAAAGTCATTGTGTGTGTTATTCAAGTGGGTACTTGCATGGGAATGGTAAATTTGATTTTGGAACGGGAGCAGAGGGGAAGATCTCCAATGTGGAAGTGATGATCCTGCTAATGCATGATAACATGATAACACAGCATATGTCTGCTGAGATTATTTCTCCTTCATCCTTTAGAAATTTGACCCGTTAAACGCTAGTTTGCTATAATAATGCCACTGTTTTAATTTTTGTTGTTGTTTTGTTTTAAGCAGCATCATCAATTTTTATTTTTCCATAATAAAACAGAAATGACTATAGTGGAAACCAGTAAATTTGCATGGATTTGCCCATAAAGCAAACATGAAAAGATGGCTGAGTCTTGTGGAAAAAAAGTAAAAACCACAATTTTAAAAATGAGAACCAGGGCTCTGGATTGAACGCCTGATATAAAAGTGATGATGATTGTAGCAGAAAAAAAACCTGACTGTATTGAATTTTGCAAGGTGCTTTTTACTAATTATTAACTCGGCTTTCACTTCAGGGAGTTTATGTAGGAAGAAATGTCAGTTACACAGCTGTTTCTAACTACTTATGGAAGATAATCTTACCAAATTTGAATGTCTTCATGGCAAAACACTTGCTGCAAACACACAACCTGCCTCGGGTCAAAACTCTTCCACAGGATGAATAAAAGTAATTTTGTTTGTTATTCAAGTGGGTACTTGCATGGGAATGGTAAATTTGATTTTGGAACGGGAGCAGAGGGGAAGATTTCCAATGTGGAAGTGATGATCCTGCTGCAGACTGTACCAGCTGCTAATGCATGATAACATGCTAACACAGCATATGTCTGCTGAGATTATTTCTCCCTCATCCTCCTTCCTGCTTCTTTTCCTCTGCTTGTCATAACTTATCTCTAATTTCCCGTTCCACAAATTAAAGTGTCATTCTGTCATTGCTGAAGTAAATCTCACAAGTGTGGATTCAATCACTTTAAAATGCAGCGATAAGAGAATTATAATGTGTGACAAATGAAAAGGATGTGGCGTGGAAAACACACAACTAGCTTTTCTCTTGGCCAAGACTTTGTTTATTCATGACTCAGCTCGATGTTCCCGTAACACACCAGGACAGGAATTAACTTCATAGACGTGATGCTTTACTGCTGTTCTCTTTCTTTCCGTTCGGGCTTACAATTCTTTTTTTTTTCTTCTTCTTTTTTTTTGCAGAGCTCGGCTCCAACCCTCTGAAGAGTGCAGGAGTTGAGGCCAACGCTTTCGCTGACCTGAAAAGAGTTTCTTACATTCGCATTGCAGACACGAACATCACAGAAGTCCCCAAAGGTAGGTGGTATTAGTACTTTTACTTAAGTAAGAGATCTGAATACTCCCCCCAAACATCTATTTCCACAAATAATGCGACTGAATCCAGATTGAATCCAGTCAGACAGGGTCAGCCAGAAACAACCATCAAAAGAATGCATGCTTGGATTGAAGACAGCAGCGAAACAATGGACTCAATGTGAAAAAACACACAGACTGTACTGCTGATTTAAGTGTGGGAACATTTCTGGTAAAATGATACTTAATAGACTCGGGAACTGCCACTCCTTCATCACTAATCTGTTCTTTTTGAGCAGAAGTTTAACGTTTCAAGTTTTGTTTTTACATAAAAGTGGCTCCGTAATGTAAAATAAGATAGTAAGTTAGATGTTTCTTGTCATCATTTTGTGGTAATCTTTGTGTTTTGGGTTGCCAGGTCTGCCCAGCTCTCTCTCTGAGCTCCACCTGGACGGGAACAAGATCACCAAACTGTCCGCTAACAGCCTGAAGGGCCTGAAGAACCTCGCCAAGTAATACACATTATGATTTATGATTCACTTAATTACTTTTTTTGTTCATTTTATGTCTTTGTAGGTCATTTTATGTCTTTTTTTGGTCATTTTGTTTCCTTTTTTTGCATTTTTTGGTCATTCTGTGTCTTTTTTTAGTTATTCTGTGTCTTTTTTTGGTCATTTTGTGTCTTTTTTGGTCATTTTGTGTCTTTTTAGGTCATTTTATGTCTTTTTTTATCATTTTGTGGTCAATTTGTGTCTTTTTTTAGTCATTTTGTGTCTTTTTTTGGTCCTTTTGTGTCTTTTTTGGTCAATTTGTGTCTTTTTTTGGTCAATTTGTGTCTTTTTTGGTCATTTTGTTTCTTTTTTGATCATTTTGTGTCTTTTTTGGTCCTTTTGTGTCTTTTTTTAGTCATTTTGTGTCTTTTTTTGGTCATTTTGTGTCTTTTTTTGTCATTTTGTGTCTTTTTTTTGTCATTTTGTGTCTTTTTTGGTCATTTCGTTTCCTTTTTTTGGTCATTTTGTTTCTTTTCTGGTCCAAATATTTATACATCTTTAGAAATTTGATCCGTTAAATGCTAGTTTGTTTTAATAATGCCACTGTTTTAATTTTTGTTGTTGTTTTGTTTTAAGCAGCATCGTCAATTTTTATTTTTCCATAATAAAACAGAAATTACCATAGTGGAAACGAGTAAATGTGCACGGATTTGCCTATAAAGCAAACATGAAAAGATGGCTCAGTCTTGTGGAAAAAAGTAAAAACCACAATTTTAAAAATGAGAACCAGGGCTCTGGATTGAAAGCCTGATATAAAACTAATGATGATTGTAGCAGGAAAAAAACCTGACTGTATTGAATTTTGCAAGGTGCTTTTTACTAATTATAAACTCGGCTTTCACTTCAGGGAGTTTATGTAGGAAGAAATGTCAGTTACACAGCTGTTTCTAACTACTTATGGAGGATAATGTTACCAAATTTGAATGTCTTCATGGCAAAACACTTGACTGTATTTAGCAGGTTGCATTTTTTTGTGTTATTTCATCTTCCAAAAGTCTTAAAACGCCCCTCTGGAAACATGAAAACATGCATTTCTCATTCTGTTTATGTTCTCTCACAGTTTTTCTGGCTGTCTCATGTTTTCATGCTTCATGGTTGACACATATTAGCTTTATTTGGAACACCAGATCTGGTATTACCAGTTTAACGGATCTACTGTATAACAGAACTTAAGGCCTAAACAGTAGTTTTTGGATAATGAAAATAACCGGTTTGCTCATAAAATGTGGATTCACTGTGTTTATGAGATCACGGCTCATATTGAGCCAAAGACGACATACCAAACGAGAACAAAGAGGCTTTGATGCGTCATGAGGAGAGTATGTTGAGACAACATGAGCGAGGGATGGTCTTTGTTTTCTTAATTAAGAAGTCGTCTGGGGAAAGTAAAGGCCACAATGACAGATGGAGATTCTTTTCAGTATCCTCATTGAACCTGGTCTCACAGGAATCCGTGGAATAGCCACGGAATCACTCAAATTTCCGTGAAGCTGACACGGATTTCACTACAATGCAAGTTAATGCCAGTCATATCCCGTGGCTATTCCAACATACAAAGTGATTATGTACATTCACTGACTGAATATTTAGAAAATAAAACATATATTTCTTGCTAGAAATGTGATCAAAATCCATTTTTATGCAGAAACTAAGTCAAAATATTGATTTTTTTCACTAAAAATGAGAGAACTGTCCGCCATGTTTTTTGTTCTGACCGCCGGGACCTTGAAAGTCACGTGACTTGGAACAAACGAATAGGAACAAATATTAACTTGCATTGTAGCGAAATCCGTGTCAGTTTCACGGAAATTTGAGTGATTCCGCGTAAACAAAATGAGCAAAAAAGACACAAAATGACCAGAAAAGACACAAAATGACCAAAAAAGACACAAATTGACCACAAAATGACCAAAAAAAGACACAAAATGACCTAAAAAGACACAAAATGACCCAAAAAAGAAACAAAATGACCAAAACAGAAACAAAATGACCACAAAATTATCCAAAAAAGACACAAAATGACCCAAAAAAGAAACAAAATGACCTAAAAAGACACAAAATAACCCAAAAAAGAAACAAAATGACCTAAAAAGACACAAAATGACCCAAAAAAGAAACAAAATGACCAAAAAATGCACAAATTGACCACAAAATGACCAAAAAAAGACACAAAATGACCTATTTTGAGTTAAGCGAATCCGTGGCTATTTCACGGATTCCTGTGAGACCAGGTTCCCTCATTTCCGCAGCTCAGACTATTAGCTAAGGAGACAAACTCACCATCTTTTTCCCCACTTGTGCAATTTGTGTTCCTTGTTTTGCCACATTTCCACATCTCGATGCCTCATCTTCTTGCTGATTTCCCTTGCAGGCTGGGTCTGAGCTACAACGAGATCAGCTCTGTGGATAATGGCACCCTGGCTAACGTCCCCCATCTGAGGGAGCTGCACCTGGACAACAACGCTCTGACCAGCGTCCCTGCTGGCCTGCCCGACCACAAGTACATCCAGGTACACACTGCTTCCATTTACCGTTATAATTACTGTTTTTGTATATCCCAGCGATCCCCACCATGATCACAGGAAGATTGTTATTGCACCCATTTAGTTCCAGCAAATTAACTCTGCATGAGCATTGTAGTTATGTTTCTCATTTTACTTTACACACAACTCATATTCTCTGGGCCGAACCATGCTGGAAAAATTGACTTTGTTGCATTTTTTGCATTTGGTTTGTTTAGGTTCACACTGTCCGATTACAAGTCAACCAAGGCGTCCATAACAAAAGTCATGTGGATTCATTTAGTGTGTTTATGGAGTAGAGTGTTGGTAGCCTGTCATACTATAATGTTCCAGATTTTGGCAGTAGGGGGGACTATAAACAGACCTGATTTAAGGCCCTTTAACATCATCATTTCATTAGGCTTCTCAAGGCGAAGTAGCTGCTGCTTCCATCCCCTCCCCATAAAACCTAAACTGCGGCACTTTAACAGCAAAAAGATGGTTGACAGGTGTATTTTGTGTGCACCAACTGTACATTTTAATGGTCTCAGCAGCCATAACAAACCTAAGTACGGGAAGAAAGTTGTTTGGAGAAATTGCTCCCAGTAGTTGCTGTGCAGAACTGTATTTCTTCCAGTACAGATTTTGTGATAGTAGTGATATTAGTAACAGGATGTACCAAAAGACAACGCAACTCACATTAATTACACTATAAACTATGATTGTTCTATTTAATGTTGTGAAACTTGGGAGGGTTTTAAACATGTGGTTAAGTTTGTGGAACAGAAGTACTTGGTTACATTTAGGCATTAAACCGACTTGGTTAAGTTAAGAAAAAAGATTGTGTTTGGGTTGAAAGAAAACTAATTCTTAGTTCTAATGTTACATACAGAAGTTAACTAACAAGTTAGATTACACATTACTTTAAATCAGTAGTTCTCAACCTTTTTGAGTCGCAACCCCCAATTTAACATGCATGTTGTCCGTGACCCCCGCTGACTGACAAACAAAACAAAATGACCAAAAAAGGCACAAATTGACCACAAAATGATCAAAAAAAGACACAAAATGACCTAAAAAGACACAAAAAACGACCCCAACTGGGATCCCGACCCCAAGGTTGAGAATAGCTGCTTTAAATAAGATCAAACTTGTGGTTTCATACAGGACAAAACAAAGGTCTCCTGGGTAATATTCCCGGGTACTTTTTTTACCAATCCATCCACCTAACCTCCATGCCATGTGGACTTTGTTGCTCTTTATACTACATCATCACTATTAATGCTTTCTTCTCAATATTTATAATTACTAAAGCGACTAGAGGTCACCACCTACCAATAAATTGTCATTATTGGTTGTAATATGCTGTGCCTTCTGGCTCAGAATAATGAACTGTTTGAATATGAGGATATTTGAATAAAACAAGCAGTTTTGTAAGAAATCAAAAGAACACAAAATTGAGTGTGAGCCTATAAAAGCAACTATAAAATGACATAATAGCAGAAGGTTAAGCTTCCTCAAAGAGAGGACAAAGAGTCCAGTTGGGCTTTTATAAAACTCCCCAGAGGGACTTAATGAGGTGCTTTGTTTTGCACTTTTTAAAAATATTTTTAGCTTTTTTTCTTCTTTGTCTTCTGTCCTATGCCTGGTCCATTGTATACGATGGCAATTGTAAATCATTAGAACTTTTCTCCATCAATCAATCAATCAATCAAACTTTATTTATATAGCGCTTTTCATACATATAAATGCAACTCAAAGTGCTGTGTGTACAATGCTCCATGTTTAGTTTGGTGTTTTCTGGATCAAGCAGCTTTGAAATGTGTAATTAGCATTATATTGTCTGTCCCAGTGAGTCCGTGGCACTTCCCTTCTTTTGTATTATTTCAAGGATCCTTCTCATCCCCCTCAGTCCTGCATAATGAGCCACTGTGCTAAAACACAATGCTCAGCCGCAGGTTGTTTTTAGCCACCCTTGTGTTCATGTATGCTTTTTATGTGCTTCTGTTTTATATGCTTCTTAAACTATATGCTTCTTTAAACTGTACTTCTCAACTCCTAGTTGTTTTTAAGCATGATAAACCAAAGGAAATAAAGGCACATACCCATTACAAAAAAACTAAAACTAACACTAAAACTAATAAAAACTAAACTAAAACTAAGCATTTTCAAAAAATAAAAACTAAACTAAAACTAGCAAACTCACTCTAAAAACGAACTAAAACTAACTGAATTTGAAAACAAAAATTCGCAACGAAATTAAAACTAAAACTAATGAAAAATCAAAAACTATTATAACTTTGGTCCTCACTTCTTTAAAGGCTTTTTTGAGATTTCAGACTTTGTTTTAAGGGTTAAAGGTTGCATTATAATGATAATTAACTGAAACTGTATTGTGTGGTTACAAAACTAACTAAAATTATAGTGAAAATGTCCTTCGTTTTCGTCTTTGTCAACTTTTTTCATACATAATGAAGATGGATCAGACAAAGGAAATAAAAGCAAAATTTTCTGTGACCTCTTTTAATCTCCCACCCAACAAATACCCCATTACAAAACACTAAAACTAACAAAAACTAAACTAAAACTAAAGCATTTAAAAAATTAAAAAATACTACACTAAAACTAGCAAACTCACTCTAAAAACTAACTAAAACTAACTGAATTCGAAAACAAAAATTCACAACGAAATTAAAACTAAAACTTATGAAAAATCCAAAACTATTATAACTGCAATTGGTGTGCAGGAAGTCCTTTTCCAAATGTTTTCAGTTAAACATCCCAAAGAGAAAAAAAAAATGGCTTTCCTGGGCTGTTATTATTCATTTGGTGGCTTATGATTATCTTCTTTATCTGCTGGATTCTGGAACATGATTGCCATGCACGTCCCACTCAGTGACCAGAGGTTGTGATTATTTAAATCTCTTCTTCTCTAGGTGGTCTACCTCCACGCCAACAAGATTGCTGCTGTGGGAACAGGGGACTTCTGTCCTCCAGGCCTCAACCACAAGAAGGCCATGTACTCTGGCATCAGCCTGTTCAGCAACCCCGTTCCTTACTGGGAAGTCCAGCCAATCACCTTCCGCTGCGTCTTCGACCGCTCCGCCATCCAGCTCGGCAACTACAGGAAGAAGTAGAGCGTCCAATCAAACCGCCCCGCGACGCGACGCGCTCTCCCCGCCAGGAAGTGTGTGTTTGTAAATGAGTGTGTGAAAGTTTTCTAAGTGTGTGTGTTTGACCGCAGCCCCCCCACAACACTGACCCTTACCAACACTGCCTCCCCTCCCCCCCACATAATCCACCCACGCACTCATTTTTAAAACTCCAGTGGACATGGACCTCAAACACAACATATTATATAGTCAGGCGGCTTAGCTGAATAAAGGGGACACGCCGGATAAAAGCACCATACTTTTTTTCTACATGCTCTCTATCACCATAGGTTTCAATTTTTGGTAGGAGCCACTTCATCAAGATTGTGGATCGGAGATGGCATCCATATAAAATCTATGAGAAACGCTATATCTTCCAAGCCACTTAGAAGGTCAATCTTGGTGTCAAAATATACATTTTCTGGGTCAAGGAATCATTTAAAGCTATTGAGAATATCACTAGATGATTATTTGATCAAGTTAATTTTCACACAGACTGGTAGGCAACTCGCTTCAAGTGCTGCAGCAGGGAATCCTGGGTTGACTGCGAAATAAAATCAAGGGAAAGCTTTCATCTCATGTCAGATCTTGATCAACAAATTATTTACAGTGAGTCATCTAGTGATATTCTCAATAGCTTTAAATAATTCCTTGACTCAGAAAATGTAGATTTTGACCCCAAGATTGACCTTCTAAGTGGCTTGAAAGATATATCGGTTCTCATAGACTTTATATGGCTGCCATCTCCGATCCACAATCTTGATGAAGTGGCTCCTATACCAAAAATTTAAACCTATAGTGATGGAGAAGTGGAAAAATGTTGGTGCTTTTGTCCGGCGTGTCCCATTTCTCCTCAAATCTGGTCCTAAGCCGCCTGACTAATACCATTTTTCATTATTTAGCTTCAAGGTTGGTGCAACAGTAGTACACACACGGCTTACAGCAAACACCAGCATACTCCGGTGATGCATCACACACAGCACATCATTCATAGAAGCAGTTAAGCAAGCATTAATTAATATGTTCTGATCCCTAACCAAAAAAAATTGAAACCTCACTCAGTGGAAAATGTTATAAATCCCACTTTGATCTCGACCTTTAGCCATTGTATAAATTCTAAGAAAGCTGGCCTGTAGAGCAGGCAGCGAGGGGTTAACCTGTGTTTTACAATACCTTTAACAGCTGGTATACTAGAATGTACTAGATATTACCTGTGTACTAGGACTAGCATTACAACGCTGCACTCCTTAAAAGAACTCCGAGTTTCTATTTGTATTGTACTCAATTCAAGTAGAGATAAAAGCAACCGTGACTTCTATCACATTGTGATTTCTTGTGCTTACTTCAGTGTTGATTTAGTTCTGGGTTTTTGTTTTGTTTTTGTTTGTTTGTTATACAATTTTTCTTCGCTTTTCCTCTCCTGTTTTCCTCTGTTGTTCCATAAAAATAAAAAATAAAAACAAGGTGAAAATAGCTTATAAAAATGTAGAATAAACCATATATGTTTTCAACAGAAGCCATTCCCAAAGATTTATATGCATGCTCTAATTTTTTTATTTTTTTTTTGCTTTCAACTTGAACCTGGTGCTTTCTGGAATCTCTTGTTAATGCGTGTATGTATTTCTCTCCATGTCTCCCTGCCCTTTTTTCTCCTTTTTTTTATTTTTTAAGAGTCAAGTCAAATTGGATGGTGCATGTGGACTGGCATGCCCACTGCAGCCATATTGGTGTGAATGTTGTATGTATAGACGCTGTATATAAATGCTGTATAAACAAAACTCTCATTTGCTTAAAGGCACAAGCACTTACCATAGCTCAGACTTAATATATCGGCAACAAAAGGTGTTCCTCTTTTTTTTTCCGGAGCAGGGGCTCCAGCTAAGGTGTCCTGAATAAAATAAAAATACTAATGGAAAAAGTAGCCGTTTTTGATGGATGTAATAAGCAGAATTTACATTAATTTTTTTAATGATTTTAAGTGGAGATTTGTGCTCCAAGTCACTGGATGGCGCTGTTCAAGCTACAGCACAAATAAAGGAGGGCATCAGCTTCCTGGCACACAAGGTCAAGAGGAGGCACAGGTACAATGTACAGAAAAACAGGTGAGATATCTTAAATAAAAACACACACATTAGGTAAAGAGATCCAGGTGAAGTGGTTCTGCACATTTAAATGAGCTGTTAACTAAATTACGTAACTGTTCTGTCATGAAACACCTCGAAGCTGGTGTTAATATAGACATTTATTACCAAATGTATGTTTTTTAAAAAGGCATTTATTGTTTGAAAATGGCTCAACATGGTGCTTTACTGTTTTAACCCATTGACGCCTAAAACTGCCTGTAAAACCTCTGGGCGATTTTTTAAAATAAGCCCCTAAAACCTGAAGTTTTTCTGGAAATTCAACGCTTCTACTAAATAATAGATTTTTCAGCCTCTGTAGCAGATAGAAATGAAATTCAAAAAGTATTTGAGAGCTTATACAAATACTACAAAACAACGTATCCGCTTTCCAGGCTTCAATGGGTTAAATCCACCCTGAAACTTGAAAGTCTTGTCACATGGTGTTAAAGCCACCAGTATATCGCCCCCTGGTGGCCAGTGGCAGTATCGCTCATAAGCCACGCCCCCATTTAACATGAGCCAAACAAACAAAAAAATAAAAAGTACACATTAAATACATTTATTACAAAAATGGTTTCTTTCATGTCAGATAGTTTGGGTTGGTTTTTATACATTATTTGATTTTTATAAGCTTAAAATGGTGTTACATCACGACTGACAGCTGTGATGTCATGATTGGTCAGACGGGTGAATAGAAAAATAATCTCTATTCTTTGTATCCACCAGCTGATCACTAATGTGCAGATTGGGGACACTTCTTATCTAAAAACAACTTTGAAAAATACATAAAATATCAAATAAAGTCACCATGGTGCACTCAATCAAAGATATTCAAATGTAGATCATTATGCAAATTAATTATTTTATAATATATGGTCCTGTAAGGACCTGTCAAAGAAATTTCAACAGATATTTCATACGCTGAAGCTGCTTTTTTGGAATAAAAATCTTTTTTTTTTTAATGTGTTGGCCTCATGGTCACCTCCTAAATGTATCCATCACTTCTATCAGACACTTTATCTGCTTTCTTTTAACAAAGCACAGATTTCTTGTCATCTGGTAACAATAAGTCATATTACAGATGTTACAACACACCGTGGAGACTGTAGTCCTGTCAGAGAGTAAATACGAGTCTGACTCTCCGTGTGCGTAACATGGAGGACATTCATCAAGTTCAATGGCTCAGGTTATGAAATTCACAGAGCAGAGAGTCTTCTAGGGATCCGTTAGCTACTTTTTTGGCTTTAATTAAATCACTTTTATGGATGAAATCAATGATAGTGCCCAGGTTTTGCAAACTGCACTAAAAAAATAACATTTTATTAAGTCCCTCTGAGCCTTTGAGAACTATTTTTTTTCTATATATACACTACCGGTCAAAAGTTTTAGAACACCCCAATTTTTCCATTTTTTTATTGAAATTCAAGCAGTTCAAGTCAAATGAACAGCTTGAAAGGGTCCAAAGGTAAGTGGTGAACTGCCAGAGGTAAATAAAAAAAGGTAAGCTTAACCAAAACTGAAAAATAATGTACATTTCAGAATTATACAAGTAGGCCTTTTTCAGGGAACAAGAAATGGGTTAACAACTTAACTCTATGGAGTCTTGGGCTATTTTGTCCATTTTTGAATTCTTTTCATGTCTTTGTAAGTCATTTTGTGTCTTTTTTTAGTAATTTTGTGTCTTTTGGTGTCTTTTTTTGGTCATTTTGTGTCTTTTTTTAGTCATTTTGTGTCTTTTGGTGGGTTTTTTTTGTCATTTTGTGTCTTTTTTTGGTCTTTTTGTGTCTTTTTTTTGTCATTTTGTGTCTTTTTTTGGTCTTTTTGTGTCTTTTTTTAGTCCTTTAGTCCAACATAAAATGTGATTTTGAATCTTTTTTTTACTTTCAAAACTTTTTTTTTTTACTTTTTTTGAATTCTTTTCATGTCTTTGTAAGTCATTTTGTGTCTTTTTTTGGTCATTTTGTGTCTTTTTTTAGTCATTTTGTGTCTTTTGGTGTCTTTTTTGTCATTTTGTGTCTTTTTTGTCATTTTGTGTCTTTTTTAGTCATGTTGTGTCTTTTGGTGTCTTTTTTTGCTCATTTTGTGTCTTTTTTTGGTCTTTTTGTGTCTTTTTTTAGTCCTTTAGTCCAACATAAAATGTGATTTTGAATCTTTTTTTTTACTTTCAAAACACTATCATGCTCAATCAAGAACTTTAAATGTTGCAAATGTGCATTAATTTCAGAGTACACTGAGACATTAAACTGCATCATTTTCAATTAAATTCTGGAAAAGTTGGTGTGTTCTAAAACTTTTGACCGGTAGTGTATAAAAGATTGAATCATATTGCCAGTGGGTTACAACATACAGGACGTGTTCCAAGTGCAGCCTCCCATGTATTTTCTATAATCCCTCATCCTGTGCAGGGCTCAGGGGGTGGAGCCTTTCCCAGCATGCATTGGCCAACAGTCAGGGTGCATAACAGAATGTACTGTATACATTTACAGGACATATATGAATCTATATATACAAATAGACTGACAACGCTTTCAATTTAGAGCCTGAAGTCCAGCGTGTCAATGGTTTGTGGGAGGAAACCGAAAACTCTGAGGGAATAAAGTGACACAAACTCCATATCAGACTAATAGGAAGACAATATGAATCCAGTTGGGGGCTAAATAAAGTTATGTCCCAAAATAATCAAACGTACGGCAGATTAATCTGCGTCTCGCTGCCCTCTGCAGCCTCTCTCTCATATTGATGGTTTTTGTGGTCTGAGGTAAAAGAAATATTTGCACAAGGACCATTTCTGGCCTCTGGGCCACCAGTGATTTATAATCCTTCAGTCTTTTAAGAGACTGTAATGGGAATATTTAGGTTAAAGAAAAAAACCTAAAATGGAACTCCCGTGAGACGTGTGGTGGTCGTTTTGATGCTCTCAGAGATGTGATGGACTCGGACTCAAGTCGGGATTTGAGACACAAATTTGATGACTTTCTACTCAACAAAATAAATAAAAATACTTTAACTTTAGCACCAATGACTCTTGATTTGAAAATAATTCCCCCAAGCCCAAAACTTAGTCTCAGTCTGCAACAAATTATTTCATTTCCTGAATCACTGATATCAACACGAGTCATTCCCTGCAGGCTGCTACTTTCATTTCTGATACGACTTTAGTTTGAAACAATCTGAGAGCCTCCAATCAAGCTGCATGAAGAAGAACCACAAAGAACAAATTAGTCTAGACGGATTTCAGAATAAAGGCCTTCTATAAGAAGTGAGGAGCATTTATGGGTACAAGTCAGGAACCGGCCTACCTTACACATCTCAAGGGTGCTGAGTCCAAAAAAAATGGTTCCCAAGCGAAATTTTGAGTTTTTGACCTTCTAATTTGTATCAAATGGCCACCAAATTGCCCATCTTGCTCAGTCATTGGACCATTTCCCCTCAGTTTTATTGTAAGTAGGCAATCAAGATGAGGAAATTAAGTTTCCTCATCTTTGATTGCCTACTTACAAAAAAACTAGGGGGAAAATATATATCCACTATATCCTTGCTCTGACTCTAGACTATAGATCCAGAAACTTAATTTCCTCATCTTTGATTGCCTACTTACAAAAAAACTAAGGGGAAATGGTCCAACGACCAACGGCCGCCATTTTGATATGCAAATGAGAAGGTCAAAAACTCAAAATTTCGCTTGGGAACCATTTTTTTTTGGGAACCACTCTAGAAATAAGTAAAGTAGGCCAGTTCCCGACGTGTACCCATAAATGCTCCTCACTTTCACTTTTTGGACAATTCCGTCTAGACTAAATTACATTTTTTCAAAAACATTTGAGATTTTGGGGAAATTTAAGATATTATTACTGGCATTATATTTGGTTTTTAAAAAAGTGCATTATGACTTGTTTAGGACTCAAAACTCAGAGTTTATGACTTGGTTCTTGACTTGGGACTTGAATGCAAAGACTTGAGAGAGTGACTTACTTTCGTTTCGTTTATGTTTTTCCTCACTTCGTTGCATTCATTTTCCAAATTTTCATAGTTTTGACTTGTGTTAAGTCTCAGAAATGAAAATTTTCATCTGATGGATCATACGTTTTCTTAAGTGACACATAAGAAAAGTTAAATATTCATTTTTTTTTTCTATGTACCCCCAAAATGTTTATTTTTATTGTTATTGAGCAGTTGGTACTTAATATATAATGTATCAGTTCATTTCTGCCACCAAATGTTTATTTCAACACACTTCTTTTTTCATTTCTCTCATTTTTAGACACTCAACTATAATATAACTAACAAGAGAAATAGAACGTTTAAGATAAAGTAACCTCCTAAAAGTATTTAGGAGGAAAATGTGGAAAAAATAGTGTGTTAGGAGATAAATTATTAAATGTTTGTAAGGAATGAACAAATATAAAATTAGAGAGTCACTTTTGATCCTCTATAGAAAACTGCTCCCCTCACTTAAACTGTGTGGAGTTAAATTACAAATAATTCAAATGACCTACCCCCCAAAAAAAGAAGCTTTGAAAAAAAGAAAAAGAGCATTTAAGAGTTATGATTGGCTCCCTGTCTGATATGACTTGGCTCTTTCTTTTTTTTCTTTTTTCAGACAAGGACAGAGTGAAAAGCATCAGTGTTTGAGCGCTGGCTCTCATCCCAGCAGCTCACAGTCACTTTCATACAGAAACGTGAATGTTCTTCAACATGTTGCCCCCATGTGGTGGATATTAGCGCAACACTTTATATCCTTATCCTTTGCCTGTTGCAAAAGAACACGGTGCAACTTGATCTCAACAGACGTCTATCTCCTCTCCTGCAGACCATAAGCACTTAGACTTATTGCTTCAGGCTGGTTGCCAGTGTTTATGTGCACTGCGTTGTCTGCAAGATTTCAGTTAAAAAAGCTCGAGAAGAAGCGCTTTGGAGAAAATCAGTTGTGTGCAAATACATTTCCTTTCCATCGAGCTAATTCAGAGCATATTTGCACACACTGTGCACTGATTGCTTAGTGTGTTTTCACATGTACGTGTGAGAGAGTGAGTGTGTGAGAAGTGTCTGTCCTGTGGCGATTATGCAACCAGAGTAAGCTGAGCTGCTTCAGCGTGTCGAAAGCAAAAGGCTGCTGAGATCCTGCCGGAGAGCAGATGTGTCTCACATTCATCCAGAAGGTTTCTTCAAACCTGAGAATCCAAACGACTTTAATCAAACGTACACAGCAAAATCTGTAGTGTTGTTTTTTCAGTGTTTTTCAGTAATTTTGAGTTGGTGAGTGTCGATTTTGGGGTTGATTTAACACTTGTAGTGATCAAAAAGCTTCAGCTTGAGTTGATTTTCAGATTTTGTGACTTTGTATGTTCGGCTAAAGACAGAATGCTCTTTTAATGTATCGTAAAACAAAACAATGAATGTTAATTATCACATTAGTGAAAGGAAATAACATGATTTTAGGGTTAAAAATACACTTTGTGTCATAAAATAACATGATTTTAGGGTTAAAAATATACATTGTGTCATGAAATAACACGATGTATGTTAAAAATTACCACTCAAAGTGAAAAGGAATAACACAATTTGGAGTTAAAAGTGCACTTATGTGGTGCCATAAAACAACACCAAGAGTGTCAAATATTCAACACTATTAAAGAGTGAAAATATAAAAACAATTTTCATTGTGTAATTTTAACACAGAATCCGTGAGAACTACACTACTGGTCAAAAGTTTTAGAACACACCAACTTTTCCAGAATTTAATTGAAAATGATGCAGTTTAATGTCTCAGTGTACTCTGAAATTAATGCACATTTGCAACATTTAAAATTCTTTATTGAGCATGATAGTGTTTTGAAAGTTAAAAAAAAGATTCAAAATCACATTTTATGTTGGACTAAAGGACTAAAAAAAGACACAAAATGACAAAAGAGACACCAAAAGACACCAAATGACCAAAAAAAGACACAAAATGACTTACAAAGACATGAAAAGAATTAAAAAAATGGACAAAATAGCCCAAGACTCCATAGAGTTAAGTTGTTAACCCATTTCTTGTTCCCTGAAAAAGGCCTACTTGTATAATTCTGAAATGTACATTATCTTTCAGTTTTGGTTAAGCTTACCTTTTTTTATTTACCTCTGGCAGTTCACCACTTACCTTTGGACCCTTTCAAGCTGTTCATTTGACTTGAACTGCTTGAATTTCAATAAAAAACTGGAAAAATTGGGGTGTTCTAAAACTTTTGACCGGTAGTGTATATAAACTCAGAAAAAGTGTTGAATTTAACACTCTGTGAGCTGAATTAACACTCCCGATTTTGCTGTGTAGCCTACACACAAACACCTGGGCTTTTACCTGTCTGATACCTGTAATATGATGCTAAATTCTTCAGTCAAATCCGCCTATCAACACATGTTAAACCCTGTAATTACCCTGCATGAGATGTGATATGAAAACAATATACTTTATCCTTTAATTTAAAGGTGATTTGTGTGATACAGGGTGATTTAAACACAGAGGTCTGTTGTGTAAAGCAGATCTTCTCGTCTGATTTTTGTAGCACATGCGCGTCCATGAGAGGCAAGGTGAGAGAATCACTTGGCCTGCCTCGGGATGAGTCTCCTGGTTTTAAGCGCAGTGCTTACCATGACCACATGGTCGGAACAGAAGGTGGTGTCTGGGTGCTGTCTGAGTTTTTATTAGAAGCCTCTGTGTGTCTGTGCCAAGACGTCTAAGAATATCCTGTTTGCTAATATGCTTGCTTGGATCTCCATCTGTGTACCTCTGTAGCAGCATGTGTGTGTGTGTGTGTGTGTGTGCATCTCGGTTGTAAAGTTTTGCTCATGTGCTCGTGTTTATGTGTCTGTGTGCAGTGTTGACAAGGAAGAAAAATTCAGAGAAGCACTTATACATGTCCCAGATTGTTTATCATGTCAGTTTTTATCTTTTATGATCCATCTATGACGTGTATATTCAGTGCTGATATACTTATCCTGCAGGAATGTAGATGTTTACAACTAGAAAACAGATGAAACCTTAACATTTAAATAATTTAATGGTAAAGTTATGTTTAAAGAACCCCTTCTAATGCAGGAAAGATAATGATTCAGCTTCACAACGGACTGTATGAGTGTCTTGTATTCCCTAATGAAATATAGTTTAACATAAATATTGCATGGGGTCAAAAACAGTAATTAAAATGTAATCTAGCTGTTTTTACATAACCTGTAACGACAAAGATAACAGTAAGCTAATAGCCATCCATGCTAACATCTTACATTAGAGCAGAAAAATATGCTGTTCAAAGGGACAGTTCCCCCCCAAAATCTAAAATATTTTTTTCTTACCTTTAGTGCTACTTATTGACCAAACTACACCATTCATTTTTACCTCTTGCACTGTCTTTAGCACCAGTGGATGCATGATTTGGTCTTCACAGTGATACGGTTGACAGGTGTACACTGCAAAAAAGCCAACTTGTATTTTTTTACCTAAAACAGTGATTTAAGTTGGTAAAACTTGGAAATATAAATTATTGACATTTAGGGCAATAATGTAAGTTAGCACAACAAAGGAAGCCAGTTGTCTGCTCAAAAACAAGTTGGTGAGTTGTTGTTACTTATATCTTTAAGTTGGGGTTCACAACAAGGGACAATAGTTCTGATAACTCTTATTTCTTTGTTGGGAAATTCAGTCATTAGCGAAAGCTAGCGGCTAACTGATGCTAGCGGCTAACTGATGCTAGCGGCGCTGCTTGTTACAGCTACAAGAGTAGCCATTAGCGTATCAATGCTAACTCAAAATTGTGGTCGCAACATTAGCTGACATTTCATAGCGGCGTTACAATCGTGCCAATTCAGCACATTGCAGAAGTTAGCAGAAGTAAGGATTAAAAGTTATTACAATGTAAAATTATAAGTTAGTACAACTTACAGTTGAGTTGACAAAAATCTGAATTCAGAGTTGAGCAAACTCAAAAACAAAACTTAAAATATTTAGTTTAATTGTCCAACTTAAAATTTTATCGAAGTTTGTTGCCTTGAAATTTTGAGTTCACCCAACTTTTCTTTTTTTGCAGTGTAGTTCGGTAGAAAGAAAGTAATTTTCTACATGCAACTGCGATGTTTGGATTGTTTTAAGTAACCGGGGTCATTAGTCATGTTTCCATCAACAAATTTCTCTGCACATTTTGAAGATTTGCATGAGAAAAGCTTAATGGAAACACCAAAATTCAATCAAACTTTCGAAAATGTGCATAAAAGTTTTTGCGCTCTCTTAATAATTTGCTTAACGGAAAATGTAAACGCTTTTTCTTAATAAGTTCTGGCATATCTAACATTTAATCACATGACTGATCAGCTGTTTCTGCTCTGCTGGGAAACCCAAAAGAAGATGTGAACATCTCCCTGAAGACTTCTCTCCATTTTCTCTCGTGGGTGGCCAAAGTTTTCCGATCAGCAACCTCTTTTTTGTTGTTGTTCTGTCTCATCATTGTTTTTCCCATAATTCTCACAAAAGCTTTGTTTATTTGCTCTAAACCAGTCGATGGAAACAGTCCTAATTTGCATTTTCTTTAATGCAACATTTAAAAATTTCGCTTCAAATTCGTTTTGACTTTTATGGAAACATTAAAGTCTGAACGTTTTTTTTTCTCTATTTGCGGTGACACTGTCCCTTTAATTTATTCCTTCATTTGCTTCCAGTGCAGAAGATCTTGCACAAATCGATATCAGATGTTATTATAAGATGCAAAATGTGCAATCTAATAGGTATAGGAAAATTGAACAAAATTGCTTTGTTGTGAACATAATTTCTGATAATCTGTGCAGAAAGGATGGTAAAAAAAAAAAATCAAGCTTGAAACATAAGTGGGTTTAAACTGTTCTTAAACCCAAACCTCGGACATTTTATTTGAGGATGTCATGAATCACTTTTTAACAAGAACCTCGACAAAATTACAGTAATAGGGTGACTAAATTACGAGAAAAACAGTGCTAAAAGGACACATTTGACTGGTAGAAGAAGGATGACTAAGCGAAATTCATCAGAATGTGTTTCCCAGCCTCTACGGACCAGATCAGTTTGGAACGGCTTCACTCCGGTTCACAAAACCACTGCCAGGAACACAGCGAAGGCCACCAACCCTCAAAGAAACAAACACTGAAGGGCACATGTGGAATCGAGTGTACGCTAGTGGAAATCTTTCTCTTTTCCCTTTTATCTTGGAGGCAAAAATACATATTCTGGATGAGTGCTGTGTTCATAGTCCTCATACAAGAAGATAAACATCTTCTTGTCCAGTTCTGTGTTAGTCCCCAATAAAGAATAAACCAATTTCACATGTTCAATTCAACATTTAAATTAAATTATTGCATGTAAACAGTCTCAAGTTGCACACCACTTATACATGTCCCAGTTTGTTTGTCATGTCAGTTTTTATCTTTTATGATCCATCTATGACGTGTATATTCAGTGCTGATATACTTATCCTGCAGGAATGTAGATGTTTACCACTAGAAAACAGATGAAACCTTAAAATTTAAATAATTTAATGGTAAAGTTATGTTTAAAGAACCCCTTCTAATGCAGGAAATATAATGATTCAGCTTCACAACGGACTGTATGAGTGTGAGTGAGACAGTTCCCCCCCAAAATCTAAATCTATATTTTTTCCCTGTTGACATGCTGGACACTTCCGCCTCTTGGATTTTGGAGTTTGTGGACGTTTTGCCACAAACTGATGAGTCTGCTGTTGGTTCTTTTTTTTAATTTCTTTTTTTTTATTAAAGTATTTATTTAATTTTTAATTTTTCAACATATAATACAAACACTTACAAACAGCCAAGACAGACACCAAAAACAGACAGAAAAAATAAATAAATAAATAAATAAATAAATAAATAAAATAAAATAAAATAAAATAAAATAAAATAAGATTAATTAATTAAATTAAATTAAAAAAATATATATATATAAAATAAAAAAAATAATAATAAAAATAATCTGCTGTTGGTTCTGATGTTTCGGTGCTGGCTTTGGTTTGTAAGACATAGAGGTATCATTGCACACCATTTTTGTGGAGTCCGACCTTCTATCAGGGGAGTGTGTTGTGGTTTCCTGATGAAGAGGGTTTCCTTTTTAATATAATATGATTTGGCCAGAGGAAATCTGCTGGTTAGGGCTTAAATGACATTCTGAATCTAACCTTAACAGGGATGATAAAGTTGTTGTTGTTGTTTTTTTGTGTGACCTTGGTGATCCCGACTAGTTTTCTTCGCTGTTGACAGTTGTGACATTAATAGTTGAGGGCCTTTTGGGAAATTTTCATGCAAATTGGTCTAAAAGCACCAAATATGGCCCAGATGTGGCTCAGGGCATGCTCCAATGATTTAACAGTTTTGGCTATAACTTTTTGACCATAACAAAAATGTTGGATACTCATACGTTTGAATCTATCTGGAGTATAACTTACTTTTCTTGATGCACATACTAGCTATTAGCTGTATGAATAGGTTCGACCCTTCTATTTTTACAATTCTTACAAAGTGATACCGTCTAATACACCTGTATCTGAGATAGTAAATGCTACATTTTTCCAAAGAAAATGACATGTTGTTTGTTTTCACCACTTTAGTCTTTAGTCAGCCAACATCTCCAGAGACCATATTGGTGATATGTAGATTACAGGGCTCTAGATTGATTCAATCATACTTTGAGCACTCCAACATGTTTGGTATGGTCAAAAAACCATAAAACAGACACCACATTTGCATTTATAGCTCATCTGGCTCAAAAGTTTTAGCCAACACTCTTTTTGGGGCAGCTTGTGGACAGCAAAGATTTTTTCTGATTTGTGTCATTTGTTTGAAGTGTCTGTAAGATCATAATTCCTGTTTTTGAAGCTTTGAAATATTTTTTTTAACATTGTAGGGCTTGTCAAAAGTGGTACACAATGTGGCGGAATATGCTGATCACAACCATTTAGCTTTTCCCTGAAGAATGTTGGATAAAAATAGGCGTTGGTTGAGTTGGAGTGTGTGAATGCACACCTTTTATTGTGAAATTCAAACATATCCAAGGCAATGATAATGTTTTTGCTGATGCATTAAGCACCTATTCCTGAACAAAGTATTCTAAAAGTGTATTTTTTTGTGCTTACATTGTTTTTTTTCCTTTCAGCATGCCCCTCCCTATTCAATCCAATCCAATCCACTTTATTTGTTTCGCACATTTAAACAACACAAACGTCTCCAAAGTGCTGTACATAAAATCAAAAATAACACAAACAATTCCATATACCAATCAGCAATAAATAATAAGTGTATAAATCTAAAATGATGCCATAAATAAAACAATACAATCAAACAGATAAACATAGTAAAAAAAAATAAAAGACGTAGTTAAAAGTAGTAAAAGAAATAAAAGACACAGAGGACCACAATTATTATTATTGGTCATAATCTGTATGCATTTTCCTTCTAGTTTCTGTGCTCTCTTTCTACCAGGTGCCTTGGGTTTGGGCCTGATTAAGGGAGAGGATAAAAGGGGGCGGGGTCCTTGGTTCAGACTCTGTTTGAGCCTCAAGTCACTCAGCTGCAGCAGCAGAACTTTTAAGTTTCTACCTTTTGTTGAGTGTTTTCTTCATAGGTTCTGTTTTCATAGCTTTGTTTCTGTTTAGGTCTGGTTCATGCTGGTTTTAAGGTTAGGGGGGAGGGCCCAGATTGTGAGCTGGTCTGGTTCTCTTTCCTTCTTTTTGTTCCTTTTGGCTGGCCCATCAGGCTTGGCTTAACCCTTTATCAGGCAAAGAACCATATTTGGTAACTTGAGCTTCAGTAAATCATACAAGATTCAAGCTTTCCTTTATTGTAATTGTATTAAAAAGTATACAACTAAATTTACGTGTGCTTCTCATATATAAGGTGCTTTAAAAAAGACATTCAGACATTACGCATATGTAATAAGTAGTCTAAAAAGATAATAAATAGTTTAAAGGTAAAAGTGGTGATGTATGCAGATGATGTGTTATTGTCTATTTAGGGTTGCTGTGGGAAAGAGACTATGATAAATATAATAATAATAATAATAATGACTCAATTGACCTCGATTTGCAATATGAAAATGAAACATTTTGCAAAAAGTCTTGTGATATCCTCCAATAACACTTCAGGGTTGACATTTTCCATTTCCAGGAGTGCCCTATAAAGGGTTAAACTTGGTTTTGTGTTTATTTGTTTGTTGGTAATTCAAATTACTTTAAAATATATACAGATTGGGGGGGGTTTACGGCATTCTCAGATTTTTTATTATGTTGTGAGTCTTTATTGGGGTCGTAACAGGACTCCTATAACCTACTTTGGCTTTTGAAAGACAAAATAAAATGGGGGGAAAAGACTCAATCTATGTGGTTCAGCCCCTCTAACATTTACAGTGCATGGGAAACAGTTGTATTTATGTCTTGTTGTTCCATGAATTTATGTTCTAATGTAATTCATTACTTGGCATTACTCTAGGAAATTAAACAAGTTACAGTTGAGTACAAACAAAAGTATTAGGAAAACAGTGCTGAAAGCCAATGTCTGCCATCTGGCCTAATGGAAAGGATGTGAGAGCAGAAGGCAGACATCAACACATTGGAGGAGGAGAACAGTGACTAAGCAAAATGACAAAATGTCTGTTTTCCAGCCCCTCTACTCTACGAACAGTCTGGAACAGCTTAAGTCTGGGTTCACACAAAAACACTGCCAGTAACAGAGGTAAAAACACACCAACCTCAAAGAAATAAATATTTTTGGCAGTTTGCTGATGAAGGGCACAAATGTGGACAGTGTCTGCACCAATGGGACGCTGTTTTTATTCAGGAGGAGACGGTTTTCTATTCTTTGGCCTCCGAAATGTGCAAGAATCAACGATTATCTTTTGATAGTTTATGCCATAGACTGTATCTAAATAATGGACGTAGTCACCGTGACGTCACCCGTTGGTTTGTGGCCTGTTGGAAGCCTCGAGTTCAGCGTTATACTCGTCGCCATCTTGCGTCGCCATCTTGTTTCCGATACGCGGAGCAGACCATATTTGGACTGTGAAGGAGGAAGTGAAAATACAGTGAAAGGGTCAAAGTTATGAGACCAAATCGGTAAACCCGCCCCAAATCATACGATTCTTTATCTTCTATTTTCTTCTAAATGGGGCCATTATTAGAACTATTGACATCAAATTGTCTTGAAGATGATTTTTAACTACTGATTGAGACCATAGTGTTGTCCTGAAAACATTTTCTGAGGTAATAAATTAAGTGAGAAGTTTTCAAATTTTGCATTGAAATGAATGGGCAGATTTTTTTTGCAGCCAAATTTAGCGCCCCCTGCTGGAATTTTCGGTGGATTGCAGGCTTAAGGCACTTCCTGGTTGGCCTCCATGCTCAGACACGGAGATTGCCGCCTGGTTTATGCACATAAAGTAGTGTACTCCTATATTTCAAGTGGCTCTAAACAATAGTTGGATAACAACAGATTAAATGTGTAATGTGAATGGCCTTACAAGTGGTGTGGATAGGGCTAAAAAGGACTGTATTGCATTGGAGTTTTGGGCCTTGTGTCTGAAAATATGCGCTTATTCACCATCAAGGCACTTCAACAGAGGTTCACTAGCACATCAGCAAAATAAAAACACACTTTCGGACACCACTAAGGTTAATACTGCCAAGGAGTTCATGTTTTTGGGTGGCTTGGTTTTCATGAAACTGGGTGGAAGTCAATAGAACAAAATGCGCTAATTAGCAAATCCTTTGTCAATTTTGAACTAATTATATGGCACAAAGATTATATGTTTAACTTCTAAACACCCACCTGTCTGCCACCCAGGCAAGGTTGGGTTACACCAAAAAACATGTTTGTTTTTTTAATTTATATAGTTTCAGTTGTGTTTTAGTCACATGCTTAAAGCTGCAGAAACTAGAATATGTTACCTTTTAAAAAGAAGCTTCATACATGCATTTTGGCCTTACAGTTCTTCTGTTATAAATTTAGTTTCAAAGAATGTCCCTACTATTTTGCACTGGGGAGGTAGTTGGGACTCGACAGTGTAGTCTTTCTTTCTCATTTTGGAGGAATACATTCAACATTATTACTTTCGTCATTGTTGTGTTTATTGTTGTAATTGTTTTATTGTTGCTTATTATTACTGCCATTGCTGTTTTATTATTATTATTGTTTTGTTTTTAATTGTTTATTGTAAGGTGACCTTGAGAGTCCTGAAAGGCGCCTATAAATAAAATGCATTATTATTATTATTATTATTATTATTATTATTATTAACATACACTCATGGGGAAAATATATATATATATACTATTTTTTTAAATTAAATTTATTGTTCATTCCAATGTCTGGTACAACTAAAGGTTCATTGTTTGGACAAATATAATAACAACAAAAATTACTCATAAGAGGTTAATTTAAGAGCTGATATTCACCTTCTATGGTTTTCTTGATAATAACCAAAATAATAATAACCAAGAAAACCAGTATCCCACAGCTCATTGTGCACCAGTCAGTTGTTTGAGCTAGGAAATCTACAGTAAATCCACTGCAAGTTGGAAACAACAGAAGACATGAACTCCAGTGATTGTTCCTGCCATTGAAACACATCACTGGTTTCAGGTTAAGACCCTGAAATGGGACAAATTGACCTACGCAAGCTTGTTGTTGGCTTCTTCTGGTTTTATTAGTCAGCAGAGAGCAGTAGTTAAAACTAAGTCAAATAAAAGCTGCAAAATTTGATATAATTAAGAATCAGTGATTTATTTCACAAAATGACTGACAGTATTGAAAGACTTAATAGTGGAGTTTGCTTTCAAATGTGAGACAGGTATAATATACAGCAGGGCCATAGTACTCTGGGATCTACAGTTAATGCATGTAGATTATATTGATTATATTGAGTATTACTACACTTTGGTTTGGTTTGCTCAATCGAAACCAGCAAACATTTAACCCTTTATCAGGCAAAGAACTGTATTTGGTAACTTCAGGTAATATTTCAAGAAAAAAAGTTGCAAGTTTACTAGATTAAAGTGGCAAACCTACAAGAAAAAAAGTCACAGATTTGAGAGATTTAAAGTGGCAAATCTGTGCGAAAAAAGTCACAGATTTACGAGAAAAAAGTGGGAAAAAAGACTTTTTTCTCCCAGATTCACCACTTTAAATCTCATAAATCTGTGCATTTTTTCTCGTAGATTTGCCACTTTAATCTCGTCAACTTTTTTCTCAAAATATTATTTTCGTATGTTTTTTTTACACATTCTGACAGTATGTAATATCCTCCAATATTCTCTAGGGTTAAAATTTGGAATTTGCAAGTATTTCAATGAGTGTCCTATTAAGGGTTAAAGTGGTGAATCTGGGAGATTTTTTTTCCGATTTTCCTCGTAAATCTGCGACTTTTTTCACACAGATTTGCCACTTTAAATCTCTTAAATCTGCAACTTTTTTTCTTGTAGATTTGCCACTTTAATCTAGTAAATTTGCAGCTTTTTTCTCGAAATATTACCTGAAGTTACCAAATATAGTTCTTTGCCTGATAAAGGGTTAAGGAATCATGACCAAATGTGACTTGATAAGTGTTGTACTTGTTAAACACCACCTTCATTTCTTAAACCATTGTGTACATTCAGTGACCTTTTGAGGGTTCCTAACCCAACAACACTAATGACTTGCTCACATGGCCTTTGGGGCAGTTACTGGACTCTAAAGTCATCCATCACTGGATGTCAGTGGGAGAGTAAAAGAGGGAGTTGTCTCTTATCTATTATTAAGAAAAACAGTTCTTAAGACAGAAATGAGTCAGAGAAAGAGAAATACAGCTTCACTGAATGGGTCGAAATTGTCTGCAGAGGGAGGAAATAACTCACAATATTTACCTTATCGCAGCAGAAATCTGAAAAGCATTAAGTTTGCTTAGATGACTAACTGTTGGAAATCACTACTTACTTTCTCATTGTGGAGGTTTTGAGATGGTTTGTGTACTTAAAGGACAAACTGTTGCTTTGGTCTTCATACTGTTTCCCTCCAATTTCCCCATGTTTGAAAAGTAAGCCTACAATAAAGGAACATTGCGTTCTTTTTTAATATCACAGTTTGTGCAATTTTGCTCTGCAGATTTTGGAGTTGCATTGGGAGTCTGCAAAAGCATCCTTTGGGCCAATCAACACAAGCCTAAACCTTCCCTTCATGCCTCATTCTTCTTCTATTTATCATACTGTATTTGTGTATTCAGGTTAAAATAAGCATGGGAGGCCGTGAAACCAAAATGACTCTCAAAAGTTATTGTGGTGTTGTGTTAGACTATCACTCTTGCACCACATTACTAAGATTTCGAACTTAAAACCCCCAATTATTGAAATGTCAATAGATCTAAACCCAAGAGGCCAAAGCTGTGGACAAGAAAAATAACCAAGATAGTCTTTAGAACTGTGTGTTAGCCGGTATTCTTTCTTGCAAATGCTTACAAGTCAATGAAAAAGATGATTCAGTGGGTCAAGCGAGTCCGCAGATGCAAGCAAGGACACGATTCAAATCTTGGGATATCAGATTTCTTGAGTTATGAGAATGTGAAGAATGAAAGTTTTCCACACACAAGAAATGCGTCCAAGATGGGCTTCAACAATGGTATGTGAGTAGAGTAACAGACCGCACTGCGACCAATTAAATCCAGGCGTCAATTCCCGGCATGCCTTGATGGTGTGATGGACGTCCACCAACAAATGGGAGAAACATTTGGCCGTTATCTCCCCCACACCCTTCCTCAACTGCACCTATCAGATGAGTAGAACCCCACCCAGGTCAAGTTTTGTCCTCTGTCTCTCCATTTTTTGTAAAGAAGTATATTGCAGTGATTGATTGCAGGAGTGTTGGAGAAGAAAAATGTTGGGGCGCAAGAATGAAAAGCCATATGGGATGAATTGGATCTGCTTTAACCCACCTTTCACCTCTTACAGTGCCATGCCTTTGGTCAAAAACAGAAATGTTTGCGTCAAGTGTTATGCAAGTCCTCTCTGGCTTTCTCATAACCTGTTTGTCAGATTTTCCAAAGCCTTATTCACGGCTCGAGAGGTACGGCTAAAATTGTTCCTCTTCACAACTGGCGTCTGGGTTAAATGGCTGCCAGAGATCGTTTTCACATTTTTCCACACATAGCGTCTCCTACTTCCTAGCTTTTTCCACAAACAGTCCCCCTAACTTAAGTTTCTGCTTGCACCCACTTTGGGGTAGTTGTTTGCAGGATAAATACCCAAAGAAGTGATTGTAAAGGTGATAAACTTTGTATGATGCTCTTAATCACGTTCACCTTTTCCATTTTCTTTTAGTTTTTTTGTGGTGTAATATTCCCTTTCTTTATTGCACCTGCTCTTGGTTAGTAAACAGCAGTTTTTGGATGATGCTCACCAAGACATTCATATTGATGACACCTTCAATTTATTTGACGACCTGACTCCAGTGTGCTGAAGAAGCCTCCCCTCCTCCCTCTCTGTCTCTCCATCTACCCCTCTCTTTCTCTCTCTCCTCCCCCTCTCTCCTGCTTTCCCTCTGTGTTTTTCTCCAGAGACCTCCAGTTTTTGAACACCACACTGTTCTTACCTACTGGCCCTCCACCCCACACGCACTACGAGAGAGAATCACAGGTAAGCTTGCATGTGGAGGCATGGATTTGTGATTTCCTGTTAGAAATTCAGAGTAATAATCAGTTTTTTCCGGATAGGATTATCAGCTGTCACTGCTAGGCTTTTGGGCAGTGGCTATGGCTGTAACCGAGAAGGCAAGAATACCAGTGCATGGAACAAAAAGTTGTGTTAGAAGTTTAATGATTTTCATATTGCTTTAGGAAATCAGTGTATTAGCCTAGATCCTACATGTTGATTCAGCTCTGCAGTGCATTTTGAGGACTGTTTCATAGATTTAGCTGACTTTAGACTCAATCTGTTGCACTTGGATCCAGCTTCAATCTGCATTTTTCATGTGTCTGGAATGAATTATTCTGGTTTAGCATTGTCTGCGGGGCCGAAGTTGTACAATCATGATCCTAAACTAGTTATTGTTCTGTGTGCTTGCTTAATTCCTCTCAAAGAACGGACAAAAATCACTTTATTTAGTGCATAAAAACATGTGTTAAAGATTAGTGTAATGTTGATGTATGTGTATATATTGTGCACTCTTGGAACATCTGTGTTGCATTATTGCTTCCATTGCTGGTTTATGTATCAAGTTGATAGATTGCTGGAGGTACTGGAGCAATGCAGTTTGGTTCAAGCTGCAGCTGTAATGATGTGGCTCGACACAGATAATTGAATCAAGGAATCTCGGAGTCATTGGTCTCCAATGGGCTGACATGAACTCTTGACCAATTATATAATACTCTAGAGAGTGGGTGTGGTGCTATGGGGGTGCCACCAGAGTTCAAACTAGGCTCCAACAAATCAAATCCATTTATGTTTTATTACTCTTAAACATTTGCTGCTCTTGACCCTTCTAACCTTTTTATCTTCCCTGCCTCCCCTTCCTTTCTGTCTGTTGGATCTCCAGAAGTCATGTTTCCTCTCCGTGTACCCCTGTTGGCCATTCTGGTCAGCGTGGCGCTGTGCCAATATGATTACGAAGAACAACCCATGTCCATGCTAGGACCCTCTGGGCCCAACTGTCATCAAGAATGTGACTGCCCATACAACTTTCCCACCGCCATGTATTGTGACAGCCGCAAGCTCAAGTTTGTTCCAATGGTCCCATCAGGGATCAAGTATCTGTACCTCCAGAACAACCAGATAGACGGGATCAAGGCGGGAGTGTTTGATAATGTCACTGATACACTTCGCTGGCTGGTGCTTGACAACAACCAGATTACCAATGCTAAGGTAGAAAAGGGCACCATCGACAAACTCAAAGTCCTGGAGAAGCTGTTCTTCAGCAACAACAACCTGACGGAGCCAATCATCCCTCCCTCAAAGTCCCTCGATGAGCTGAAGATAATGTACAACCAGTTATCCAAGTTCCCCTCTGGACTCCTGACTGACAAGGAGAACTTGACCTACATCAGCCTTCAGCACAATCAGCTGACCTCCGAAGGCATCGCAGGGGCGTTCAAAGGGTCCAAGAAGCTTCTGTCTCTGGACGTGAGCCACAACAAGCTGAAGAAGCTGCCCGCCGGAGTCCCCAGTTCACTGGAAATCCTCTATGCTGACTACAACGACATTGATGCTGTTGGAGGAGGATACCTGAACAAGCTGCCCGAGCTGCAGTACCTGAGGATCGCCCACAACAAGCTGGTGGACGCTGGCATCCCCTCTGGAGTGTTCAATGTGACATCACTGGTGGAGCTGGACCTGTCTTTCAACAAACTGCAGTCCATCCCTGAGATCAACCAGCGGCTGGAGCAGTTCTACCTCCAGGCCAACCAGATCAACAGTGAGTAGCAATTGTCAAAGCATTTTTCAAATCTTTATATCTTATTTGTCTTGTTTCTTGAAGGTGCCCTGTGGAGTTATGTTTTAATTTACCATGTCTCACCAAAACATACTGGCCCTCATCTATCAAACGAGTGTAGAAACGAGCGTGAAAACGAGCGTAGAAACGAGCGTGGAAACGAGCGTAGAAACGAGCGTAGAAACGAGTGTAGAAACGAGCGCGGAAACGAGCGTAGAAACGAGCGTGGAAACGAGCGCGGAAACGAGCGTAGAAACGAGCGTAGAAACGAGCGTAGAAACGAGCGTGGAAACGAGCGTAGAAACGAGCGCGGATCTGAGCGTTTATTTCATCTTACGAATGTTTGATAAATCACATGTGTACCGTGTCGTATCTCGCCAATCACAGCGTGACAATGATCGGCTGTTGATAATTGCTGCTGCTCGAAACAAGCGTAATTTAAGTTACGAGTTTACGACACCAAAGGACGCAATACGGCCAAAAAGAGGATTTTTTTTCTTTTTCTTTTTTTTTAAGTCAGCTTTATAAGCAAATGCACCTTCACAACAGTAACAACAGGATCGAAATAGGCATTTTACAGAAATATGCAGCGATGGAGGTTTATCAAATAAAAGTACTTATAGTTATAAACTATAAACAAGTTCACTGAATATTTTACATTTGGAGCACAGACGTAAATTTTCCACAGCTTTTTGGTTGCAGCCAGGAGGTAAACAATGTTTTAAAATAAGTTTTAATTCCAAAAGAAGATGAATTTCTCAGAGACATAAAGTGAAACGCTGACGTCCAAAACCAACTGGTTTTGTTTGGCAACATAAAAAGTGAAAAAGGAAATCAGTGCCGCTGTCAGCAGAGTAGCAGTGGACCATCCAACTCCTGGCTAGTTTGGAATATTTCATTTATACATTGTGATATATAAAGCCTAATAGCCTACATAATATCCACATTTTATGATTATTATTATTATTATTATTATGATTGAGAGATATTATTCACTTCTTTACATTTAGTAAGAATTCTGTCCCAGTCAGAGGATCGTGTTGCAGCGTTGATTGGAAATGTTTCTGATGTCAGAGCCGGATAGCAGTAAATAGCAGAAGAAAACAACATTTAATAGCCTCGGCTAGTATTCTGGTTAAAGAATTTCATGGTCGCAGGGTGTATTTATTTTTAATCAGGTTTTAGAGATTAATAATATAGTCTAAAAATGCTTTGGTTTGTCACCATTTAAAAAAAAACACAGCAGAGTTTTATCAGCTCCAGGAATCGATACAATAGTCTAAAAACAATTCTCCGACAATTTACGCTGACTCAAATTTGCGTACACGAGCTGAGAGCAGACATGAGATCTGATCGTACCCTCCGCACACGTCCAAACTGTAAATGCCGAGCCTTGCGTAGAAATGATCGCGCGCCCAATTTACGCTCACTTTCTGACGTACGCTCGTTTGATAAATGAGGGCCACTGCTTCCTTTTAGCTAACTGCATTTCCTTCTCCGGTAATAATATGCAAAGCTTAAATTTATAGGGGTTTTAAATCATGCACATTGGACCATTGGTTCGGGGAAAGGGACCTGAAAAAATGTAATACCAGAACCTCAATCAAGCATGGACACCTGGCCAATCCTAGCACTTGAATGGTAGACAGGTTAGAGCTTGCCAAGATAGCTTCTAGTCTTCTTCACTGCTTTTGCAGGCACATTGCTATGCTTTTATCACCAATAACTGGGTTTGTTTGCTTCTTACGAAAGGTTTTGCAGCACGATATCCTACGTAACGACAACAACATTATTACCTCGTGATTATTTCAATTTTAAACATCATGATCGTTGTTTTACCATTACGTTGCTTCATCAGCTGACACAATTTTGTCGGGATACCTGCAGACTCCATCACTTCTCATAGGAGTCACTGGGAACCATTCATGAGAACAGTGATCAGAATCCCCACAGCGTGCCTTCAATCCCAAGTAAAAGGTGTTTGGCATAAAAACTATTGTATACCTTTCAGTTTGCATAACCTTCTCTCCATTTTTGATTCTCTGCAGAGTTTGACCTGACCAGTTTCTGCAAGTTTGTTGACCCAACAAACTTTTCCCAGCTGAAGCATCTGCGCCTGGACGCCAACAACGTGACACACGGCAGCATGCCCCCCGAGTACTCCAACTGCCTGCGCCTGGCTTCAGATATCATGTTTGAATAAGAACCTCGTCACAACGATCTCCACCACCATGACACGGCTCATCACAAATCCCTTCTGGATTTAAATGGCGCAATATCCCTCCTGTCATAGTACTCACATGTCCTTGCACATAAGTAGTATGCAAATATGAGATACTGTAATGGCATCTTCATCAATTTAAATATATATCTTGAATGAATCAAGAGCTAGAAATTTGATAAACAACCAATGGAAGAGAAGCTATAAAAAAAAAAAAAATTGGCAATGTATCTTGCTACACATGCAATCAAATATTTCAAATATTTGAATTTAGCCGAATATTCTCATTGTTCAAGTAAAAATGAAGACAAAAAATACACAAAAAAAATTAAAAAATAAAAGGACAAAAAGTTCTATGAATGATATGATAGTAATTCATATGCTTTGATTAAAAACACACACTTTAAACATTCCAAACTTGCATTTGATTACATTGAATACAGACACAGTGGAGAAAAAACAATGGCTCCGATGTCTTAATTCAGTTGTTAATCGTCATTTTGTTGTCTGTCTTGTATGTTCCAATCAATGTTTAGCATGTATAATATAGTGTGAGTACAATAACTAATCCATTGCTGTGCAAAGGACCGGCAAATAAGGACTGTGTACTCAGACTTCAGTGTATAATGCCTAATGTGAGAAAATGATGATCAAATGTAAAATAGCAGTTACATAGCAGTTACATTTTTCAACATTTTGAATGAATCAAAGTGGTTTCAAGGAGAATACCAGCGTTCTTTACTCATGTCTGCTTCAATACTTAAATGGTGCCTTGATGCAAATACCACAGATTGACTTTGCTGAACTGTAAAGTAAAAAAAAAGTAATATCAGGAGAACAAATATCTCCTTATAAGCTCAATTGAAGTAGGACTGGAGGTACTTGAGCTGAATAAAGGAATAAGAGACATTGGTATTATCCTTGAAACTACTTTCTCTGCTCAGTTAAACCTTGAGATGATGATGTTTTTCTAGAAATCACGAGTCAAATTGTTGCTTTACCTAACTCCTAGCTGTCCACTTTCATAAGCATTGCTGATTTGTATACATTTGCATTACTTGCATGCAACCAATGCCACCATTCTTTGATAATAAACTACAGCTTTTGCAGTTAAGGCGCTCTCATTGTTACATTGTTGCTCACCATGTTTTGCCAAAAGCTTCTTACCGATATAAAGTCAACCTGGCAGCAGTGTCGTGTTGATGGAAGTTATGTTATTAGAATATCACATTTTTTGTTTAGGTCATTTCTCATTTTTATCGTGATTTCTTTTGTGGCCTTTGACTCGGTAACTGCTCTTGGATTTGCTGTGAGAAAAACAAACACAGTTGAATAAACTATGTTTCCAACATATTTGTATGATATCGCTTTTTAAGCCTGCTGTAATTAATTTTCGTGCGTGTATAGAAACAAATCGATAAGCCCATTTTATTTGATTTAGCGTAAATATAAACAACTTTCAGGATGGCCTTGTATATAATAGATGTATCTGCTGATGAAAATTTGCTAAAACTGTCATTTGCGTACCGCTTTTAAACAAGGTGTCCTTTAAAAGGTTTATTAATCATGATCATTAAATTTGAATCAGTAATTAGCCACTAATACATAAAAACAACTTACCAGATTGCAAAAAAAAAATATGGCTGGTGTAATAAAACAATTTGTCACATAGTATAAAGTAAATTAAGTAACCAAATGTGTTTTTTTATGCAAATCTCTAACTACACAGTGAATTGACTGTACCCAAACCGAGAATATTTAGATTTTTATTGCTCAATAATGGCTTAAAAACAGAAAGGTGACAGTATGAATAGTATAATCTGGTTACAGGAACAAGCTGAAGTGAATCTGCAGTTAGTCTTGTCCACAGATATGACAGTATAAGAGCTGAGCATTGTAACAGAGCATGATTAGTTGCAGATTACTTCTTACTCTGTGGAGAGTGTTGTCATTTTTGGCAGCCACCATCTTCCTTTCTGGCCTAAAACTCTGGGATGAAGTCATAATGTTTCCTGTGATTCACAAAATAGTTTTTAAGTTGGATGGATATATGGAAGATGCCAATATTTATATTCCAGAGCCTGTTGGTGTGTCTCAGATATACAGTTTACATTCAATGCCAAACTGTTTTTAAGGAGTCACACCTTGTGGTCTTAATCTGTATCTGGTATTACCCAGATGTCACTCTATGTGTCTCTAAAGTCATTCATTTACAGTCACAAACAGAACCTATCATCTTCTGCTCCGTCGAGTGAAACAAAAGAAAAGACTTCTGGTCCTGGAGGGATGCAGGGGTTGCAGGGTTTTCCTCAATACTGCAGCTTTAAGATAATTTCTGCATAAATCTACCCTTCCAACTGTCTCAGACTAGAAACCACAAATATCCCATGACAATTTCAAAGTACTTTATTATTTCAGTCAGGCTTCCATGTGGAGATTCAATACAAACAGTTAAAGTTTCCTTCAGAGAAGACTGTCCTAGTGTGCTGTTTCCAATAAGATACATTTTAGTCTGCATATTTGGCTTGTCAGGCTCACTTGTGGTCAAAAGTGATAAATGTTATCGTTTCTCTAAAAACCCTCTGTCTAAAGCTTTCTTTTGCAGCCGATACTGGTCCTTTTGGGTTATTTTTCTGAAGGGAAAAACATAGCTCAAGCTTTTTTCTCCACTGTTTTGCATCTCAGCAGGTCACTTCTAAACAATGAGAGAGTGTTAAGAGTTCTGCAGGTTTCTGCTCAGGTTTTTGGTCCCTTCGTGGGGGTGGATTTTAGTTTTGTGATTGGAGGTGAAATAAAAAAAATCTGTTTCATGGTGTGCCAAAGGGCAGTAAAACTTCCAAATCAGCACATTCCTTTTGGTTTCTGCACCATGGTCTAAAGGGAACCATCACATTTACCAGTATGAATGCATGAATACATCTTTATATGGAATTAATTGGTGTTCAGAATATTTCTTGGCAACATTATGTAACTATTAACTTAAAAATAACTGCTACAAAAAGCATTTTGATGCAAAACAGACCCAGAACTAGTCTCCTTTATGTTGGCTAATATTAGCTGGCTTGCTATGTCTTGTGTTGGTGCACATATATGATTTTTGGTGGTATTAGCAAAGTTGTTGACTAATTTTGGGCTCGTCAAAGACAATGTTATTATAACAAATTCTCTCTGCAACTGTAGGGGCGGTAAATCACCAAAATAAAAAGAATATCCACAACTTTTAAAGAACATTTACAACTAATCCACAATGATCTGGATTCTTACTTAGCTAAAATCAAGCTATTGTGCATATCGTGTTGTATAATTTCATTATAATAGCCACTAAAATTGACCACATTGTGCCTACATCATCAGAAAAAGACTCTGAATTCTGTCAAAGTCTAAAAATCTGCTATTCATTATCAGTTCACATGTGCCAGAGAGTATCAGTGTACAGAAAGTCTGGAAGCCACAGCAGACTAGTTGAGGCCTTTTTCAGGGAACATGAAATGGGTTAACAACTTAACTCTATGGAGTCTTGGGCTATTTTGTCCATTTTTGAATTCTTTTCATGTCTTTGTAAGTCATTTTGTGTCTTTTTTTGGTCATTTTGTGTCTTTTTTTCTTGGGCTATTTTGTCCATTTTTGAATTCTTTTCATGTCTTTGTAAGTCATTTTGTGTCTTTTTTTGGTCATTTTGTGTCTTTTTATATATATATATATATATATATATATAGTCCCTTAACTACTTTACACTAAAACCCTGTTACATCCTCTAAAATGTTCCTTGTGATCTATGCATTGCGGCTAATAAATCAAGTTCAAAGACAGTGACTGTCTTTGGGTGTATATTTCTTGACATTAGCTTGTCACTTCTTTTTACAGTATCGTCTTTGCAGAGTTGTGCACAGACTGTAACAACAGCACTAATCGTGGCTGATGTGCACCACATGTGCTGGAGCCCCTGGTTTCTTTTAAGAGTATTAGTCAAGAGTTCCTTATTAGAGCAGACACTATTTAAAGACGGTAGGTTAGTTGATTAGATTTGTGGCATTTATAGTTATTATGGAAATGGCTTCCAGATGTCCCATTTGATTCCTGATAGGTGTTTGTAATTAGATCCAGCTGTAAAGTTGAGTTTTACTTCAAATTTGACCCACTTATGGAAATGAAAGTCTATCTTTGGAGGTGCAGGGAGGTAATTTAAATCCCCAACACTTCCCTATGCCATCCAATACAACTACCATGGCAACATATTACATGTTTGTTTTAACAGCTTTTTTTCACGTTTCACATGTTTTTATACGGTCGTTTGAACAGATTTCCAATCTAGGACAATTTCCTCCTCTTCCTCCTGGGTCACCCTTACTTAAATCCTGAGTGGAGCTCCTGCTGCCCGTGTCTAGACAATAAAGTCCTTTTATAAAGCTTTAAGCCTCACATCTTCCTGCTTGAGACGATAAGTGAAAGTATAATCAGCTGTTACAGCCTGGCAGGCCGACTTCAGAGCTCATCCTCCAGTCCAGACCATCTCCAGCTGTTCTGTCTCTTTATGTGCGTAATTCATATTCTGTGTCAGTCTATCAACGCTGTGAACTCCTTACAGATTGTCCCTCAACTGTTACTTTTCAGTTCTCTCTAAATTGTCGTTGGATAATTCCCTTCCGCTTTTTTTTCTCCCCATGTCTTGTAGATTGTCTTTTTTCCAAACCCTTGTCCCCAAAAGTGTTGACATGGGCTCCAGATGTCCCATCTGTGGCCTTAACGGAGACACGCACACAGCTGAACTGCAAAAAAAAAAAAAGACTGCAGCATCAACCCAACCCATCTTCCAACAATCTTCCTCGGATGTAGTGGAAGTAAATGTGTGTCCTGATCTTTATTGAAACATTAAATTCACATATGTGTGCAATAACACAACAATTTGAGAGTTACTCACCGACCACCACACACTGCAAAAAAGCCAACTTGTATTTTTTGGCCTAAAACAGTGATTTAAGTTGGTAAAACTTGGAAATATAAATTATTGACATTTAGAGCAATAATGTAAGTTAGCACAACAAAGGAAGCCAGTTGTCTGCTCAAAAACAAGTTGGTGGGTTGTTGTTACTTATATCTTTAAGTTGGGGTTCACAACAAGGGACAATAGTTCTGATAACTCTTATTTCTTTGTTGGGAAATGCGTGAAAGCGGTGAAATTTGGTCATTAGCGAAAGCTAGCGGCTAACTGATGCTAGCGGCTAACTGACGCTAGCGGCTAACTGATGCTAGCGGCGCTGCTTGTTACAGCTACAAGAGTAGCCATTAGCGTATCAATGCTAACTCAAAATTGTGGTCCCAACATTAGCTGACATTTCATAGCGGCGTTACAATCGTGCCAATTCAGCACATTGCAGAAGTTAGCAGAAGTAAGGATTAAAAGTTATTACAATGTAAAATGATAAGTTAGTACAACTTACAGTTGAGTTGACAAAAATCTGAATTCAGAGTTGAGCAAACTCAAAAACAAAACTTGAAATATTTAGTTTAATTGTCCAACTTAAAATTTTATCGAAGTTTGTTGCCTTGAAATTTTGAGTTCACCCAACTTTTCTTTTTTTGCAGTGCAGATGTAAGTTTGCTTCCAGATAGCAGAATCAACAGGTCGGCTGTACATTCTCACAAATACAACCAGGAGCTCTCTCAGGAATGACACGGGGTTGTGACGCAATTTTGGCATACAGCACCGACATTCATCACATCAGCCCAAATAGCATAGTTCCCATACACAACCGATGGAAGAGCAGCATCTGAATGATGAATGCTTTTTTTGTGTCACAAACTTTCACAAAATGCTGTTCATGTGTAAAGGAAAAGGATAGTAATAAATTGCAGAAAAGATAAAATCTACCTGTTATGGATGAACCATGTGGTGCCACTTTTTGATTCTCTGGGTCACAGTTTTAAACATGTGGTTCATGTGAATTTAATCAAAAACTACTGGTTTGGCTCGGACTTTATTCGGTTTAGGAATATAATGTGGTTTTGGTAAAATAAATAAGGACCTTTGTTACATAACGTATGTTTCATGAATGGGACACCTCCCATCCACCCTGACCTCTTCTGTCTGGAGAGTGTGACTCTTTTATTGACAGATGATTTCATTGATGATTTTTTTTTTAATCCAATTTGTCTGATACAGACGTTAATAGATGCCAAATACTTTAATATCAGTGTATGTGAGGTTTGCAGAAATGTAGGATGCCAACATTTCTTGGCAGCTGGGCTATGGATGCATGGATGTCTGTTTTTAGTATCGGTCAATATATTTGATCCTCATTACCCACCATACAGCCATGCTAGCATCTCTGTGAGACAGTATTACACTGCAAAAAAAGAAAACTTGGGTGAACTCAAAGTTTCAAGGCAACAAACTTTGATAAAATTTTAAGTTGGACAATTAAACTAAATATTTTAAGTTTTGTTTTTGAGTTTGCTCAACTCTGAATTCAGATTTTTGAACTTATAATTTTACATTGTAATAACTTTTAATCCTTACTTCTGCTAACTTCTGCAATGTGCTGAATTGGCACGATTGCAACGCCGCTAAGAAATGTCAGCTAATGTTGCGACCACAATTTTGAGTTAGCATTGATACGCTAATGGCTACTCTTGTAGCTGTAACAAGCAGTGCCGCTAGCATCAGTTAGCAGCTAGCTTTCACTAATGACCGAATTTCACCTCTTTTCCCAACAAAGAAATAAGAGTTATCAGAACTATTGTCCCTTGTTGTGAACCCCAACTTAAAGATATAAGTAACAACAACTCACCAACTTGTTTTTGAGCAGACAACTGGCTTCCTTTGTTGTGCTAACTTACATTATTGCCCTACATTTCAAAAATTTATATTTCAAAGTTTTACCAACTTAAATCACTGTTTTAGGCCAAAAAATACAAGTTGGCTTTTTTGCAGTGTGTGCTTTGAGCTAAATGCTAAAGGCAGCATTCTAACGTTCTCACAATGACAATTTAACGCTCATGTTCCCCATCTTAGCTAAGCTATTTAGCATAATTTATCCTGAGGGGGACATGAGGGTGTGTCCCAAATGTCATGGCAACATTTCTCTCAAAAACACAACAGTTAGCCTCATAGTGGCAGCCTGAATGTCTGCACCAAAATTTCACAGCAATTCATCTAATAGTTTGGGAGTCTGGACCACAATGACTGTCATCCCTGCAGCAACACAGGAAAAAAAATGAGAACCAACAACAAAAAAGGTGCACCCTTGCAAACATGATTCAAAGACAATGTCAAGTGATGTAGAATATTTGTAATAGGTTGATCAAGGCGGTTGGATGGGTCGAACAAAAACAGGACTTTGACCCAGAAGACCACTGTTTGTGCCTCATATGAAACCAAAAGTCAATGTTGAGTTATTTTGGCTTTATGTGACTCTGTGACTGACTTAACTAAACTTGAACCTGCAAAATTGCAACCTTTTCACAACTTTTACCATGTGTTTAAAACCGTGTGATTAAGTTTAGGTATAAGAATGTGTTGATTATCTGGCAATTTTAGGAAACGGTCTTGTGGTCAGAAGACTTGTTGTGGAAAACATAAAACCAAAAAAGGCAAACAAACAACAAATTTTTCTAGTCTGCAGCACCGGGTTTACTGGAATTACAATTTTCCATGATATCTTACAGGTGAGTCACTATAAAGCCAATAAAGTTGTACTGTTTCTTCCAAACAAGGCTGACTTTAATAGGGATCTGGGCCTTCTGCTCTACCACAATAGAGACTGTTGTATTGTGAAGCAGTTTGTGGAAATGACCAGGTGTTAAAATTCTCTACGGTGACGTCAGTGAGCAATATATTATCCCTGATAGGCATGACGGGAAAAACTACAAAAAGAAGACTTGGATTGTAAAACAAAAAGAGAATTTCCCTGTAAAAACTTTGGGTGTGCATGTCTGAGAGCAAACCCCTCTAAGCTCACCTGACAGCCTAGTAAACACACCCAGAGGCCTGAAGTTGAGCTGAAATGAGCCATAAAATGGTGGTGCACCCATCCCCCAGAGGAGCAAATCCTCCATTGTCGACCAAATGGTTAAGATGGGTGGAGTGACAGCAGTTTCACCCCTTAACTCCAAACTGATGACTTCAATTTCTAGAAGGAAAAAAAAGGACACAAAACGAAAAGAGGTGGAAAAAACTGCTGGGCTGGCAAAAAAAGTAGGCAACACAAACTCTGAAAGGACATCCCAACTCACACACAATCGTCCTCCCACCAACAACACATGCTCCATCCCCTCAGTTCAACCGGTGTCCAAGGTGCAGCCTTGGGGGAATCAAACCATCAACATTACAAGTCTAACTGGGCTAGACAGGGACACTGTGGACAACCATCAGAGCTATTCATTGGAGAAGCAGAAGAACCAAACCACACCTGGCTGCATGCAGACCACTCACAGCAGCTGGAGGAGCAGGTACAGATTATCTTATGTTTCTATAGTGATAAATCTGTTTGAGAGGGGGGGAGTGGAAGGTTTGGACAGTGCACATTTCAGATGGTTTACATTTGATTGGACTGATCTTTACCTTTGATGTGGTGGACCTTGCCAGCTTCAGATCTTGCAGGTGATGTGTAGAAGTGGTGAAGCAACCGTACATATATATATATAGATATAGATATATTTTGAAGGCTTTGTGAATGTTTAGTGTAAATATGTCACTTGGTACAAGCGTTTTTTCTTTCAGTCATGGTTCATTTTATGGTTGAGGATGTCTAACGCCAAGCCCAAGACAGATAGATTGATGGATAAATGCATTTGTAATCAATCAATTTGCAATAGTTGCAAGCCTGCAAATGAATGAAGCAAGAAAAAACAAACTGTCTGCAAATGACACACATCTTGGAAAGTCAGTCGTACTGCCAAACCTGTTTTTTCCACACAGTAATTACCCATAAACAGTTACTTTCTCAGCTCTGGGTGCAGTAAGCCATCCAAGCTCTTCCAAATGTTTCAAAGTCATGAAGTGGATTTTCTGCAAAGCCATCAACTGGAACCAATCCTGCAAAAACCCATGCAGTGCAAATACAACCCGTTGTATAATTAACATAGCTGGCTCAGACACAAAGCCCCTGGCAGGAAATGAGCATTATCATATTCCTCTGCATGTGTTTCTCCTTAGACTGTCAGGCAGATTGTAGCCAACATTTGTTTCAGTAATATATATGTTTCGTTCTGTAGAGATCTGTTTCGTTTCGTTTCGTATCTGTTTATTTCGGTCAATACATGTCATCAAAACAAACCAGAAAAAACAAAAACAAAACATTGATCAAAGTAAACAACATGTAAACAGAGAGAGAAAATTGATAATAGACATTTGGACCGAAAAGGCGTAGGCTGAAGCATAGCTTATTACGCCTACCCTGTTACAACTCAAGTAAATGTAAAATTTGGAAATGTACAATCTGTTATTTATCAACAAAAGAAATAAGCAGTCACAAAAGAGAGAAAAGAAAGAAGCTTATTACTCATTACTCTAACTTATATAAATTAATCATCCTATTTTTAAGTAATTTTTTGAATAAGTTAATGGTATTGCAAGTTTTCAAGTCTTTCTCCAATTTGTTCCATAAATTAACAGCTGTTACCGTGGTGCATCGTGATTTGGTGTTGGTTCTAGTTTTTAACTTTGTAAATATACACACCCCTCTGAAATTGTAATGGCTTTGTCTTAGATTGAACATTTTCTGAATACAGTCAGGCAGCATGTTGTTGTTAATTTTGAACATAAACTGTGCTGTTTTGAAATCCACCAGTTCATTGAATTTGAGTTCATTTAAATTAATAAATAATTGATTGGTTGGATGCTTATAATTGACTTTGTTTATAAGTCTCATTGCTTTTTTTTGAAGTAGAAAAATTGGTTTGGTGATTGACTTAAATGTGTGTCCCCACACTTCTATACAATAGGTTATATATGGTTTTATTAGGGATTGATACAAAATTTTTAATGAGTTTGTTGTTAAGATATTTTTACATTTATATAGAATTGCCATAGTTTTTGATATTTTATTCTTTAAGAGGTTGATATGTGGCTTCCAGCACAGTTTATGGTCAATAACCACTCCAAGGAACTTATTATCATAAACTCTTTCCACTTCCACATTATCAATGGTGATTTGCACTCTTTGATTAATTGAACGATTTCCAAAAATAATAAATTTAGTTTTGCTTATGTTCAGAGATAACTTGTTCACATCAAACCATCTTTTCATTTTTTTAAGTTCAGTTTCCACTGTATTCAGAAGATGTTCTAAGTGTTTGCCGGAACAAAATAAATTAGTGTCGTCCGCAAATAAAACACATTTAAATTTACAAGAAACATTACAGATATCATTTATATACAGTATAAAGAGCTTAGGGCCCAGTACGGAGCCTTGAGGGACCCCGCAGGTGACTCTCCTCAACTCAGACCTTTCGTTATCAATCTGGACATATTGATATCGATTGTCCAAGTAGTTTTTAATCCATGTTTTTGCTACCCCTCTAATACCATATCTTTCAAGCTTGTTCAGTAATAATGTGTGATCGAGGGTATCAAAAGCCTTCTTTAGATCAATAAATAATCCAACTGTATATTCTTTATTATCAGTGTTTGTGGAAATTTTGTCAATAAGTTCCATAACTGCCATTGTAGTAGACCGGTTAGATCTAAAGCCATATTGTTGGTCATTCAGAATGTGTTGTTTTTCTATGAAATCTTCCAGTCTGCATGAAAAGAGTGTTTCGAGTATTTTGGAGAACTGAGGAAGCAGTGAGATTGGACGGTAATTGCTGAAGTCGTGCTTATTACCAGTTTTGAAGATGGGAATAACCTTAGCCGTTTTCATTTTATTGGGAAATATGCCTGTTTGTAGTGATTGGTTGCAGATATGAGTTAGTGGTTTGGCTATAAATAAAATAATACTTTTTATCAAACTCATATCAATATCATTGAAGTCAGTTGACTTTTTATTCTTAAATTTATTTACTATATCAATTAGTTCATTTTCTTCCACTTTGTTTAAAAATATAGTATTTTGATTGATATCAATAATATTTTCACTGACACCATCTTTATTTACCGGGTCAGCAATATGTTTGGCCAAGTTATGGCCAACATTTATGAAATAATCGTTGAATCCATTAGCAATGTCCTTGGATGTACTTATATTTTGTTGATTCTTTTTATCAACAAAGTAATTTGGACAATCAGACTTATTTTTTCTTTTATTAATTATGTTGTTTAATACTTTCCATGTCCCTTGCGTATTGCTTTTATGTAATTCCAGCTGTTTATTATAATAATCTTTCTTATTGGATCTCATAATTGTCGTTAATTTATTTTTGTATTTTTTATATTTAATTTCTGCTTCCTTAGTTCTACTTTTTAAAAATTGTTTATACAGTACATTTTTCTTTTTACAGGCATTGTCTAAGCCTTTTGTAATCCATGGCTTCTCTTCATATTTAAAGTTTTTCTGTCGTTGCAGAGGACAATGTTTATCATATAATAGCAAGAAAATCGAGATAAATTCAGCGTATGCCTTGTTAGGATCATGATGTGAATACACCAGGTTCCAATTTTGATTAGATAAATCCCTTTTGAGGGCCCCCAAGGTTTCGGGAGATCTATTTCGAATCCATTTGGTGCTTCCAGTTTGTATTTTAGTCCAGTTAGTATTTTGTACAATTGAAAAAACAGGAAGATGATCCGTGATGTCATTCACAAGTATCCCACTTACAACTTTGCTACCGATGTCGTTGGTAAAGATATTATCTATCAATGTGGCACTGTGTGTGGTTATTCTTGTAGGTTTAAGGATGGTAGGAAATAAACCTAAGCAGTACATAGAATCCAAAAAGTCTCTGGTCTTTCTGTGCTCATTTATATTCAGGAGATCTATGTTAAAGTCTCCACAAACAAATATCTTCTTTTTTTCTACATTCTTGTCATATATATCTCCCATTTTATCATTGAATGTGTTTAGGCAGGACCCTGGTGTTCTATATGCACAACTTATAATTATACTCTTATTTCTCTCAATGTTAATTTCTACTGTAACTATTTCCATTATATTTTCTAGACTTGTTGACATAGATTCAACTTTTTTACATTTTAGAGCATTATTCACATACAACGCAACCCCGCCACCATTTTTGTTTATTCTATTGGTAGTGAATAATTCATAGTCATCTAGCTCGACATCGGCCTCCTTCTCACACGTCAGCCATGATTCAGATATTGCGATGACACTGAACCTGTTAAACTGTTTCAAATACTCCTTGATTTTTTCAAAGTTCCTGTGCAGGCTTCTGGCATTGAAATGAATCAGGGAAAGCTTACCATTCATTGTTACATTACTTTTGAACTGTCCATCTGTAAAATACTCACAATAGCTGTTGGTACTGTTGAAGAAGTTGTTCTCTGGATCAATGTTGCTCTCGGGTTCATAGTGTTTGTGTTCTGAGAAGGTGAATGTTTTCAGGTTCAGCTCTTCATAGTTCATTGCCACATGATTATAATCCACACTTTGCAATCCCGTGTTTTCAAACTCGTCTTCTGCTCTAAATTCATCGTCATCTAGTCCATCATATGGAGGCAGAAAATCCGTTTCCATAATAGGATTGTGATTGGCCATTATAGTTCGTTTCTTAGTCCAGATTGTGATATTTATTCGTGTTTGTCCATTTCCTCGATGTTCCTGATGACCAGTACTTTGGCTTGCTCTGGTGTCCCGTTTAGTTTAATGAATATTTTACAGTTTGTTGTCCATGTGTGTTGAATTTTTCCCTGTTTTTTCATGAGGCGTGCTTTTCTGGCGATATCGGCGTTTCTTTTGGTCAGGTGCTCATTGATAAATACGTTCGATCCTTTCAGTTTCCTTCCTTGTTTTAACAATGCGGTTTTGTGTTTTCTGTTTACAAACCTCATGATCACGGCTCGTTTGTCGCTGTCATCTCTCCGGGGCAGAGGGTGGCAAGCCTCAACGCTGTTCCAGTCCACTTCAATCCCTTTAGATTTTAGGAAGGTAGCCACTTGTTGCTCTACGGAGCTGACATCCTGCTCACCGGGCTCCCCCCCGTTGTCAGCGGTCACCGCCCGGGCGTATGACCAGGGTTTGATACGGAGCCCGGTCACAATCACATCGTTGACCCTGGTGTACTGCTCCAGCTCCGCCACTCGGCTCTCCAGGTGCACCAGACGCCGGTCTTTCTCGGCGTTCTGGATCCGGAGAGTCTTCACTTCCTCCACCAGGTCCAGGATGGATTTCTGTTGCTGTTTCACAATAGAAATCTCCCCAGACAAGAAGTCCAAAGACTTCTTAATGTCCTCTCCCTCTTCGGCTGTCAGAGCCTTCTTCGGACCCATGTTGCTAGGTAACGCGAGGTAGCGTCTGCTGTTACCCTAGCCGCCCGCTAGCTAGTTTGTCCACTAGCCGCCTAGCTCAGTTCTCTCCGTCCGTGTTCCGTAAATCCGTGTCGTTAAAGCCAGTCAGTTTTCAAGCCAAGGGTGTCCGCAGATAGTCCGATGTCCGTAATCCAAAATCAGTAGCCAATAACACAGAAATAGTCCAAAACCGAGCAACAAAACACACAAACTCTCTCCAAACTTTTCTCCAACACAGGTACTGTCACTTCCGGCCGGAGGTCTCAGATCTGTGAAGCCTTGTATCACCATTTTTTTTACCAGTTGGGACAGTCAGTAAATCTTGACACACATTATTAATGACTATTGTGTTGTAATGAGACTTGAAGGGTATCCCATCTGTTATGTGTGCAAGTCAGTTTATATCAAGTAACACAAGAGTTATTTACACCTCATGAATTGCATTTTCAAACTTTATTGGCACACTTGAATAAGTGTTTGGGTACTCACTGTTCAAGTGGCTCTAAAAAGACAGATGTGTTTAACCTTGATCTAAGTGTTGCACTATTCTTATCAGATGGGCACTTTGACTGACTCTTGATTTCATCCCAAATTATTTTATTTATGGAGGACAAAAGCTGCCAAAATCAAAAGTAAACAAATACATGACCTGACAAATAAATTAGCATGCCAATTACTGTGTCAGAACAAATAAAATAAATGTAGGCATTAATTAATTAAAAAAATATATATATCTTTTTTCCTATTTAATTTTGTAGAATTTTTTGCTTTTTTATTTTTGAATGAATTTAAAATGTGCTTATTTATTTTTAAATGTTTTTATTTAGTTAGTTAGCTAATAAGTTAGTTAGTTATTAAGTCCCTGTTTATTTCCCCAAATGTATTTATTTCTGTATTCTTTTTCTTTAAACATTTATTTATGCATTTCTTCCTCCTTATGCAAATGAGGGGGGTGCCATTCAAACAATGTATAAAGAAAGAAATAAGTGTTAGAGAAATAAATAGGGGGGGGGGGGGGGGGGGTTGCAAAGGGGAAATTAGGGGAAAAAATGCATACAGAAAATTTTATTAATTCATTTTGAAAAATGAATAAATCCGAAAACAATACATCTGAAAAATATTGAAAAATAAATATATAAATAAAAGGAAAAATTCAATAGGAAGGTACACTACTGGTCAAAAGTTTTAGAACACACCAACTTTTCCAGAATTTAATTGAAAATGATGCAGTTTAATGTCTCAGTGTACTCTGAAATTAATGCACATTTGCAACATTTAAAATTCTTTATTGAGCATGATAGTGTTTTGAAAGTAAAAAAAAGATTCAAAATCACATTTTATGTTGGACTAAAGGACTAAAAAGAGACACAAAATGACTAAAAAAAGACACAAAATGACTTACAAAGGCATGAAAAGAATTTAAAAAATGGACAAAATAGCCCAAGACTCCATAGAGTTAAGTTGTTAACCCATTTCTTGTTCCCTGAAAAAAGGCCTACTTGTATAATTCTGAAATGTACATTATTTTTCAGTTTTGGTTAAGCTTACCTTTTTTTATTTACCTCTGGCAGTTCACCACTTACCTTTGGACCCTTTCAAGCTGTTCATTTGACTTGAACTGCTTGAATTTCAATAAAAAACTGGAAAAATTGGGCTGTTCTAAAACTTTTGACCGGTAGTGTACATAAACTGGGGAATTTAAGAAAGGTAAATAAATCAAGCAAATTAAAACAGAAATATCAATTTATGTCACATTTGATCAATGCAGCTAGCCTCCATACTGATGAGGCTGGTCGGCCATAGTAGTATAGAGAAAAGCTAGATGTCCTTTTACTTAATGGACCAAGTTGCATGCCAAGTTGCTTGTCACTGTGAACTGCCAGTAGCCTCTGAGCATGATGCAACTTGCTCAGGCTTCAGAGACATGCAAGGACATTGTTTAATTTACTATCTTACTGATCTTGTTAGTTCAGTCCAGTGACCGATGCAAACATCTATCCATCCATGCATGTAGATAGTAATTTGTCTTTGACGTACAGTTCCTATATGTGCCCAGGACCAACGTCTGGATGTGTAACTGATCGTACAAGATTACAAACGTGTAGAAGGAATGATCACCGTTCACAAACGCACCTTGGCAAACATAGGAGGAGCTCTGATGGGATTGCATGGCTGATCGTGGATCAAGTGGTGCCCTTATCCTCACACAACTCAGCTGGGATTATCCTGCTGCATTCAAGCCAGTGCCGTCATCACTGGAAATTAGCGCAGTCTCACGCTGGCATCTTGAAAGGTCACCAATCCTGAGGCTGGCTAGCTTGTACGAAAACAATTTGCCTGGCCAGCGTGCAGTAAAATCCCCCCCAGATTAAGCCTGACCTGCCTCCCATAACACCACCTCTCATGTCTTCAGGTAATGTTTTGTACTTAAGTGCAGTGCGTCATCTATGTGCTGGATGCTGCAGCAGTTGCTGGAACAACGTGCCGTCCCTCCGAACAATAATAACACGGCTAGTCATCAAAATCCTCATAAATTACCATTAAAACAGAAATACATTAAGTATTTAATCCTCATAGTCTAGATGGATTTCAGAATAAAGGCCTCCTATAAGAAGTGAGGAGCATTTATGGGTTCAAGTCAGGAACCGGCCTACCTTACATATCTCAAGGGTGCTGAGTCCAAAAAAAATGGTTCCCAAGCGAAATTTTGAGTTTTTGACCTTCTAATTTGTATCAAATGGCCACCAAATTGCCCATCTTGCTCAGTCGTTGGACCATTTCCCCTTAGTTTTTTTGTAAGTAGGCAATCAAGATGAAGAAATTAAGTTTCTGGATCTATAGTCTAGGGTCAGAGCAAGGATATAGTGGAGGCTCAGTGTCTTTTTTATGTATATATATATGTGCAAAATACCAACTGGAACATTTAAAAGTGATATTGATTGAATATTTATGTCGGCCTTAAAAAAAACACAAATAATGCTTAATTTCACCTTAAAAGTTGGTATTTTGCATATATATATATATATATATATATCTACCGAGCCTCCACTATATCCTTGCTCTGACCCTAGACTATAGATCCAGAAAACTTAATTTCCTCATCTTTCCTCAAACTTGGGGAAAATGGTCCAACAACTGAGCAAGATGGGCAATTTGGCCGCCATATTGATATGCAAATGAGAAGGTCAAAAACTCAAAATTTCGCTTGGGAACCATTTTTTTTGGGATTCAGCACCCTTGAAATAAGTAAAGTAGGCCAGTTCCTGACTTGTACCCATAAATGCTCCTCACTTTCACTTTTTGGACAATTCCGTCTAGACTATCAGTTATGCTTTCTATACTGTAATTACTTTATCAGGCACAGAGTTTCCTTGAGCACTTCTTCAGAACACCAATGCTCTATGCTGACTTCATAGCACCTTGCATGTTTCCAGGAGGTTTTTCAGCCAAATATTGATCCCAAAAGTGATTTGGTGTAGTAAATTTAATCCAATAAATGCATACAGTTGCCTTCAACCCACTTCAAGTCTTATCCTGCAGAAACTATTTGAAATAAGTTAAACAGTGACTATGACAAAGAGTGGACGGTGGTCCGGGGAAGGGCTGTTTTGGCATCTATGTGATTATATTTTTGTGCATTGTCACATTGGTTCAACATCTCACAATGTTGCAATATGTTCAATAAAGATTATATTGGGTTAAAAAAGACACACATGCCCAAAAATTATCTTTAAATAGGCTGTGGAATTCAAATTATGGTCAATATTATGGGATCAAACAAACAAGTCCACCAAACATAGGTCACTTCTAGTAAAACCACATCACCTACCAGTGAAGCAGATCAACAACAACTCATACCTTTGTTCTCAGACCACTGATGATTAGGTCGTTCTTCCGGGAATACTGCTCAAGATCGTCCACTCGATTTTCCAGAAAAGTAATTCTTCTGTCCTTTTCCGTGTTCAGCTGCTTTAATGCCTGGATTTTGGCTACAAGGTTCATAATTGTCCTTTGTTGCGCTGCAATCGTAGTAATCTCTGCCGAGAGAAAGTCAAGAGACTTTTTTATCTCCTCAAGCTCCTCAGGGGATACGTGACTCTTCTTAGGCGCCATGATGAATGAAATGAAAAATACCTAAATGTTACTGTCACAGTTTTAGACGCATGGTTAACGATGTCAAACGGTGGCCGTTTGATTAAGTTTAGGCAACAAAACTACTTGGTTAACTTGAGGAAACTACAGGGTTAGACTAAGTAAAATATATTGTGGTGTTGCATAACTACTGCCAGACTTGAGGTAGTGACGTAGATGACCTTAAACATGACATAGCATGAAGAAATTACATGCATAACTTAAAATAACAACATTGACTTTTTGGTTTCACACAGGACACAAATATCGTTATCCTGGGTCGAATGTTGTTTCTTCAATCCATCCACCACGCCTCCCTCAGAATCTAAGCAGGTTTTGTCGTTCTTTATACCTCTACGATTATACATATCCTGACTTGTGCCTTGCTTTTTATGCTCAGTAAACCCCCTCCTTGCCTTCAGTCATGATTACCACAGCCATTAGGGCATCACCTGGCAATTAACTAACATCTGGGTCATAATAACTTGCTGTACGAATGACATACAGGGTCTTTTTAGGGGGGAGAACAGCCTTGATCCTTGATCTCCATTAGCCTATGTGTTCTAACAGAAGGCAGGATGGTCCATGTGCACATTTCCATCAAATCTGACCCAAGTTTTATCAGAATAAACCCGATCCTCCCACTGTGCTTACAGTCTTTGCAGTCAGGCTTGATGGCCTCATGCTGGCTTTTGACGATTATCTGTACATCACAATTATACTGAGCTGTACTGTGGACTTTGTGTTCATCCTACATTCTCTGTTGACTGCAAACACTCTAAGACTGTATAATTTGCATAAAGTAGATTAATGAGCTCTGATCTGATCGCACTGTGCACAGCAGCACAAAATTAGCGCGTAAGGTCGGCAAAGGACACCAAAGGATTTGTGCGTGGACTTTAAAAGAGATCATGCCAACCAAGAGGGACGGGTCAGGTTGTACATGTGAAGGCCAGCAAAAAAGGAACAGGTAGGCTTGTCTTAGCCTGTTTGTAAGTGGGCCATGTCTCAAGCGCTGAAAAGGCTTAGCACACTACACAGCACCATGGGATTATGACCTTTGATCTTTGGTAGGATCTCATTGGTCAAAAGAAGCTTTGGTGTCATTATGAGTGACAGGTTGGCACAGGCTGAATGAAACAGCTAGTGGTACAAATACGGGGAAGCGAGAGGTAGAGGCTCGTCATTTGGGACTACCATTGATAACTTGCTGAGGAAGGACATAAGCAAGAAGGAACTGTAACTCCCTGCAAGCACCAGGCAAACTTCTAAACAGAGTTTAAGGTAAGATGGGTTTCTGGAGGGCAAAATGCATTGATGCAACTGGATGGCTGGGTTGGTACTCTGGTTGGTAGATCTTTCTCTCTTTGTTAGGTTGGGTTTTATCTTCAGGATCACACTTTTATCATTTGCGCTATACCTCCTATCCCAAAGCTGGGTCAAGAAGCTTTGACTCCTGTACAGTCAGAAAGCAGGCGCGTCTCTAAAAACAGGTGTGCCGCTTCGTCTTTGAAGTACCTCCATCCATGGAAAAGCGTGGCCTCCTTAAAATGAGTTCCAGACAAAGATGGAGAGCATCAAGAATTTAAACGAGCCCCAGATGGGAGCTGAGACGAATCTAGTAGAGGCTGAAGAGATGAGTGGATAGAAGGTGGTAGAGTTCTTCAGATTTTGTTAGTTTAGCCCCTCTTTTTTGTTTATGTCCTTCTCTACATTGCATCTGTTGTATCCCACCTTTTGGATCGAACTTTTTACCCTTTACACCTGTCAGTGGTTAGTGCTAGGCCATGAACTTCTATCTTTAAAAGGGACAAATTCAGTTCTCCTCAAGTGAATGTGTGCAATGCTTGCATATGGGTTTTTTTCCATGCATTGTTGTCTCAGCTGTACCAACCTGCCCACAGCAAGTGAACTTCATGATGTGTGGTGGGCTTAACCGTACATTTTGCAACCTAATGCTGGTGAACAGCATGCAGCTTACAACTGACATGCAAAGTTGTCAAGTCTGAGCTTGAAGATTGTCCTAATGCAATTAAAATTGACCTGGGTCTGCATCCTGTCTTTGGAGCTTTCCGTGTCATTGGCAGGTAAAGAAATGACCTGGAAAGAGCAGGATATCCTCGTCTGTTGGCAGCTGCCATTGGGATTTAATGATAATGACATTAGTTGTAGGCAACATACGCTGATGGCGGCTAATTTGGGCCAGAGTTTGAACAACACTTAGTCACTGATTCATTTGCATTTGATGCTTGCCACATGGTTTGAAGTGGCTGGATGCATGTAAAAGGCCTGACTAAGAGTGTTATTGATCTACAATCACTGACAGACACAGATTATCAAATGCAAACAACTTACAATGTGCCCCTAATTCTGCAAAGTTCCCAGTCCTTATCCCAATTTTATCTCACCCTTTTTACCTTTAATAACTAGTGCATTCATATATATTTGCCCACTCATCTTTAAGCCTTTGTAACATTGTGTAGCACATTGCATACACTAAAAAAAATAACTTGTTCCCAGAACGTAATAAAATTATGGAAATAATTTCCACCTTAATAAAATGCTTTAGTTTAGCGAGAAACAATTTTGTTGAGCGACAAAATGTAAATATGTCGGGTCAACATGATGTATTTGCGTTACTGTTAATTAATTACCAGGGCTCAGTCCAACTAGATTTGTAAGGGTAATTGTAACATACTAACATAATTTTATTGGGCCATTTAAACTTGTATGATATTATTAAGAGTTACTTAATTTAATAGGGTAGAAGCCCGGGTTCTTCCCATCTGTCTCCCCCCTTCACACAGTCTCTCACTATCAATAAACCCTTGAAAATGGCCAAAAAAAAACAAAAAAACTACTAATTAGGAATGTGCACATGACTGCCACTTACTGCTCTGGAGTTGTAAGCAGAATTGATTTGAAATCTTAACCCGTTAGAATTAGGTTGTTTTAACATAAATTATTCTTGTAAATTTTAAATTATTGCATTTTATGCTAAAAATTATATGTTTTAAAACTGTTTAACCACAAAACATAATTTTATTTAGTAGAAGCTACATGTTAGACTAAGGATTAAGTGACAGAACACCCAGTTTTTTTGAGTGTAGCTGTCTATAACATTGTTTTGTCTCACTTTCATAGGTCGGGCGGTGAAATGGCACTTCTCCTGAGCATCCTCTGCACCTTGTGCCTGGTTGGGCAGGTTCTTGGCCAGGACATGCCTTACGAGGACTTCCTGGCCCAGGTCCAAGCCTGTCCTAAAGAGTGTCGATGCCCTCCCAACTTCCCTCGTGCTGTCTACTGTGACAATAAAGGCCTAAAGAGCATCCCCAACATCCCGAAACACACCTGGTATCTCTACCTTCAGAACAATCTAATCGAAGTCCTCTCAGCAGATGCCCTTCGTAACGCCACACAGCTGCGCTGGCTGAACCTAAACCGCAACAAAATCACTAGTGAGGGAGTGGAAGAAGGCGTCCTGGGTAAAATGTCCCACCTGGCGCACCTCTACATGGACGACAACCTTTTGTCTTCTGTTCCATCCCCTCTACCGGCCAGCCTGGAGCATCTGCGTCTCTCCCGTAATCGCATCTCAAAGATCCCTGCTGGAGTCTTCGTCGGACTGGACAAGCTCAACCTCTTGGACCTGCAGGCCAACAAGCTGATGGATGACGCCGTGACTGAAGTGAGCCTGAAGGGTCTAAACAACTTGGTGCAGATCAATCTGGCCAAAAACCAGCTGAGCAGCATGCCTCTTGGCTTACCACCCACCACGACACAGCTTTTCCTTGATGGCAACAACATTGAGAAGATCCCAGCTGGCTACTTCAAAGGTTTGCCAAAAGTGGCATTTCTGAGGCTCAACCACAACAAGCTTGGCAGCAGTGGAGTTCCCAAGGATGTGTTTAATGTCTCCAGCATTTTGGACTTGCAGCTGTCTCACAACCAGTTGACTGAGGTTCCCCTCATTCCCTCGGGACTTGAACACCTTCACCTGGACCACAACAATATCAAAAGTAAGTCTGTGACATTTTAACAAAGCACCTACTGCTTTTTTTGAATAAAGTGATTCATATGAGACCTATATGCTATGTTTTTTCTATGCATCTAATTAATAGGGTTGTTTAGAGCAGAAATTAAAGCACAAATTCAGTTGATACGACGAATTTTGGACGAATAATGAAGCAGACAACAACTAAAACATCTCTCTGTCTGTGCATTTATTTATTTTTTTGTAAAGTAATAACTTGCTACTTTGGGATTTGTCAGAAAATACACAAAATTACCTACAAAGAATCAAATTGACCACAAAAAGACACAAAATGATTAAAAAAAGACACAAAATGACCAAAATATTACACAAAATTGAGCAAAAAATGAGTCAAATTGAGCAAAAAAGACACAAAATGACCAAAAATTACACAAATTGACCAAAAAAGACACAAAATGACCAAAAAATGAACAAAATGGCCCAAGAAAAGAAACGAATTGACCAAAAAGACACAAACTGACTAAAAGAAGAGACAAAATGACCAAAAAAAGGAAATAAAATGACCCAAAAAAGACACAAAATGACCCAAAAAAGACACAAAATGACCCAAAAAGACACAAACTGACTAAAAGAAGAGACAAAATGACCAAAAAAAAGGAAATAAATTGAGAAAAAAGACACAAAATGAACAAAAAATGAACAAAATGCCCCAAAAAAAGAAACTAAATTACCAAAAAGACACAAAATGACTAAAAAAAGACACAAAATGACAAAAAAAAAAAACACAAAATGACCCAAAAAAAGACTTTTTGGTTTTGGTTTAGAGATCCTGTAAAGCCATTGCAAGTAATTTATTGCCTTTGTGTCTCTACAGGTGTAAATGGCGCCAACGTCTGCCCTGTCGCCGTGGAAACTGTGGACGACTCGGTCAACGACAGCGTTCCTCGGCTGCGCTACCTCAGATTGGACGGCAATGACATTAAGCCTCCAATCCCCAGAGATGTGATTCTGTGCTTCCGTCTCCTCAGATCCATCGTCATCTAAAAAAAAACTAACAACTGCATGTTGTAGGCCAACTCTAATTTCCCACAAGTGATGATGATCTGTGAATCTATGCAACAAAAAAGGTGGCATGAGTAATATTTGCATGTTTGTGAAGCTCAAATGTTTGACACTAGTTGGCATCAACTTGTTTTATTGCTATGAGTTCCCTTCAAATACAGAAAATGTTGATTTTTTTCAAAAAAATGGGCAAGAAGTGACATGTTAGAGGCTTTATTCTTTATTGATGCTGCAATCTGTTGACCACTAGTTGTGCCTTATGTTCAATTCAAATATGTGCAAATGTGATATTAATTTAGCATGATTGAGATTTAGATTGATAGGAGAACAAAGAAGTTTATAATTGTCATTTACTTCTTTGAGAAGGAGGCAAAATTTATGAATGTGTAGGCAGAACATTACTTCATTTTTTTCTATTATTTCAGGAAAACTTTTGTTTTATATTTGTAGACTTGAAGCCAAATGAATGGTCTTGTGTTTTAGCTTCTTTTTTTTGTTGTCTTACTTACTTCAAAAACATTCTTTATTCTACAAATATGCATATTTACTGTAGGTAAATTATTTTTATTTAATATTGTAGGAAAAAAAAGTAGACACCTGTGAATATTCATGGCCAATATTCCTTAATGTTTTGTATACAAAAGAAACATGTTTTTAAAAGATAATGCCAACACACTTTTTAATTCTGGTGGTTATTTTTCTGATTAAACTGAGCAAGAGATTCATTTTAATTGTCTTTAATTTGAATAAAATGTTTGAAAATGAGCATGTGCCCTGGTCTAATTTTATCTTATTTTTTTGTACAAATTTTTGTAAAAAAAATTATTATCCACATAAACAAATTAACCAAGTAACAGTAGACTCCCATTAGTTTAACTGTGTATCAGCAATTAAATGCAATTACTGTGTTTTTCATAATCTATCCCATTTATTCAGAATGAGAAATACTTATTGATTGATACTAATATTGATCCCCAAATGGAAATTGCTTTTTGTTACAGTTGCTGCTGTATAAGAATAGAAAGAAGTAATTATGTAAACAAATACAGGTATGAAAAAGTAAAAAGCACTCTACACTAAAATTACAACAATATGGATACAAATACAAAAACAAATGCCAGTCTTAAGTAAATTAAGATATGTACAAATAGAAATATAAAATGTAGAATCATTAAAAGTAAGAGATATGTACAAAAGAATAAAATAGAAATATGGAAATATAGACATGTACAAATATGTATGTAACAACAGTATAAAAAATTGAAATATTGCACATGATTCATATAGAAATTCCTGATCGCACTAATAAATATAATAAATTAAGTTATAAAGCTATGAGTTGTGAAGTTATGAATCATGTGGTCATGGCTGCTGATGGTTGAAATAGTCTATTATAGTATATATATATATATATATATATATATATATATATATATATATATATATATATATATATATATATTAATAGTCTATTGATTCAGGGTGACAGTCTGAGGGAGGCTTGGAAACTTTAATGGGCAAAAAAGTTTGATACGAAATGAACAATTCATGAAAAAAAAATCACCAAAAAAATAGCAATCAGACAGACGATCTATTCAGTTAGCATCAACATTGATTTTTAATTAAAAATACACTTTTTACATGTTGTAATAACACTACATTGTCTAAAAACTATACATTGAATTAACTGAATGGATTTTTTTTTTTTCAAACATGTTTTTATTAAACTTTTTCTTGCAAAGCAGAAGCGACAGAGAGTACAGAAAACATATCACTAATAATAGTGCACAGAAATACAGACATTTAAGCCTGGCATAGTAAAAGTGAAAAATAAATTAATAATAATAAAATAATATAAATAAAAATAAATAAATAAAATAGGGGCAATCAGGGAGACCAAAGGAAACAATATAATTTATACTCAAGTTTGATAGCTTATCACTCTATAACTCTGCATCTTTTTCCCAGGCCAAGTCCAACTGAATGGATTTGATATATACTGGAATATATATATATATACACTACCGGTCAAAAGTTTTTGAACACCACAATTTTTCCAGTTTTTTATTGAAAATTCAAGCAGTTCAAGTCAAATGAACAGCTTGAAAGGGTCCAAAGGTAAGTGGTGAACTGCCAGAGGTAAATAAAAAAAGGTAAGCTTAACCAAAACTGGAAAATAATGTACATTTCAGAATTATACAAGTAGGCCTTTTTCAGGGAACAAGAAATGGGTTAACAACTTAACTCTATGGAGTCTTGGGCTATTTTGTCCATTTTTGAATTCTTTTCATGTCTTTGTAAGTCATTTTGTGTCTTTTTGTGTCTTTTTTTTGTCATTTTGCGTATTTTTTTAGTCATTTTGTGTCTTTTTTTAGTACTTTAGTCCAACATAAAATGTGATTTTGAATCTTTTTTTTTACTCTCAAAACACTATCATGCTCAATATGTGAGCAAATGTGCATTAATTTCAGAGTACACTGAGACATTAAACTGCATCATTTTCAATAAAATTCTGGAAAAGTTGGAGTGTTCTAAAACTTTTGACCAGTAGTGTATATAGTCCAGAATTAACCCTCAAACAGCCATTATTCTGCTGGTATATAACATCTCCATCTCTCTGTCTGTTACCATATGAATGCTTCTATAGAGTAAACCCACTCTGCAGGAGTTCTCAGGCTCCTTCTAATGAACTCTGTCACAAGCTGTGGGCCTCAATCATTGTGTCAATATATTTTGGCCAAATTTTCATTCAGTTCTTTGCCTTTTGATAATGCTTGGCAGAAGAATAGGCCTGAATATAAACCCCAGCCAGCCTATATGGCAGGTGTAGAAGGATCTCTGGCATTCCCTCGACGTCCTTTTCCCCTCACTCATCAAAAGCTCTAGAGTTACCATGGGACTGAGACAGAGGGGGGGGCAGGTTGAGACTAAATCGTGGCCAAAAAAAGCTGACAGAGTAAAGCTTGCCAGAAGCATCCTGTGTGTGTGTGTGTGTGTGTGTGTGTGTCCTGTTTAAACAATGCACAGAGAAGACAGTCTATATCAGGGGTCTCAAACTCAAATTACCTGGGGGCCGCTGGAGGCAGTATCAAAATGAACAAAAAAAGACACAGAATTACCATAAAAGACACAAAATTATTTTAAAAAAGACACAAAATGACCCAAAAAAGACACAAAATGACTGGAAAAAAACACTAAATTACTTAAAGACACAAAAATGACAAAAAAGACACAGAATTACCATAAAAGACACAAAATTATTTTAAAAAAAAAGACACAAAATGACCCAAAAAAGACACAGAATTACCAAAAAGTAACAAAATTATTTTTTTTAAAAGACACAAAATGACCAAAAAAAGACACAGAATTACCAAAAAGTAACAAAATTATTTTTTTTAAAAGACACAAAATTATTAAAAAAGACACAATTATTAAAAAAAGACACAAAATTACTAAAAAAAAGACACAAAATTACCAAGAAAAGTAATTAAAGGGACCTTCCACACACAACACAGCAAAGTGCCATTCATATAAAACTCACATTAAACTTTCATATCAAGGTGGGGGCCACAAAATATCGTCACGAGGGCCGCAATTGGCCCGCGGGCCGCCAGTTTGAGACCCCTGGTCTATATGAAGCATGTATCTGAATGCAAAAGAACCACTTCCCTTTCTAGCCTCACCTCATTTCAGCTCATTCTGCATGTTATAGCATCCTGCAGCTGAACTCAGACTATAGTTGAGGCAGAACATTTAGGTGCAAAGAGAAAGCAGCTTCGACCAGAAGGAGGGCAGAGGCCTTCCTCCAAGCGGGGACTTCCTCTCAGCACCATGCTAACAGGGGCTCCTTACAGAGGTCCCATTGTGTACAAGGGCCCCGTGGATCCCCCCCATACATGAAAGCAACACATGCCAGAGTTTCACCTCAGGAAAAGGCGGACAAATATTTCAGTCTGATTGAGCCACACTCTTAGAAAAATAAAGGATACTCTTGTAAAGGGATAAAAAAAAGGTATTTTGCCAATGGGGGGCCTTTGCTTTCTCTTTCTTTCTGTGTCTGGTGTCTGTGTGTGTGTGTGTGTGTGTGTGTGTGTGCATGTGCATGAGCGTGCACGCTGTGGGGTGGGTGCACTCCGACTGACCAAAAGCAATCTGCTCTGGTCCAATCAGTCTCAGTGCCTACCTTCACACATAAGCGGCAGGGCACTCAGGTCTGCCAGAGCGCACAGACCTACACATACACACACACACTTGTCACATTCACACACACCTTTCACACACTTTTCACACACGCACCCTCCCCTCTTCAAGGCACCCTGCGCGACCTCTCACCATTGGCCAAGTCCCGGAGCCCTCAGCATCTCCATCACGGCTGAAGGGACCATTCGGGAAAGCAGGAGACAGAGGTAAGCGTTCTTGGTGCTATCTTCATGCTGCTCTATGGCTCAAAGGCTCTCTGGTGCAGGCAGAGTGGCTCCTCTGGTGCAGGCAGAGTGGCTCTCTGGTGCAGGCAGAGTGGCTCCTCTGGTGCAGGCAGAGTGGCTCCTCTGGCCCCTGCAGAAAACACTCTTATTTAGGGTTTGCATATAGGAGCCGCTTGGCTAATTGGCTGGTGGTGCAGCTGCTTTATTCCCACTCAGAGGTTTGTTCTGGTGACTGAAATGTGGAATGTATTTGTTGTCCTTTGGCAGCTTTAAAGGTTCTGATATGTTGGCTGGTAGTTTTGTAAAGCTTCATTATAGACGTGATTCACGTGCAACAGGTGCTTTTTGGATTAATGACAGCTTTGTTGATTTATTTTGAAGTTTTAAAAGCTTTTTTTCATGCAATATCTAATCAAGCAATCATGCATGAATTCTGCTGCAGGAGATTTAAGTTTAAGAGTGTCAATTTTTTTTTGGTGGAGGGTTGCAAAAAAGAAAAAACACCCTCAATTTTCAGAAAGTGAGAAAATAATCTAATTTGTCCTTTTATGTTGTTGTTTTATAAATTCTGAATTATGTGCATTTTTTTGTTGACTTAATTATTTGTCACCTGCTGGATTGAGGGATTAGTTTGAATGTTTTTTTCAGATATAAATCTATCAGTTTGTTGTGCAACCTGCAGCAAAGAGACGTCTGTCAACTTGGCTCAAAGGTAGAGAAGGTAGAATCAGTGGATATCAGGAATGCCCAACGCGGAGCCAAGCATAACACGGAGGTAGTCCGGAGGCGACACACATACACAGTTTCCACACACTGTACACTGTGATGGCCTGTATAAGCACACCTCTGTCTCTAGCATAGTCCCTCTTTCACTGTAGCCATGCTGGATCTCAGAGCCTCATGACAGAAGGTCTATTTCAGGAGGGATGCTGACCAGTCAGCAGGGTGCACTCAGTTCATGTTGGACATTTCCAGGAGACAATGATGGGATTGATTTGCATATTCAGACTCTGATATCTACAAAGATTTGATTCATTCACTTAAATAACCTTGTCAAGGTGTGTTTTTTTGTTTTATATCTGTCCTCGTCCCAAAAATAGCAGCAGAGGTTTCTCAGTTTTCTCCCTCTGAAAGATAGGTGTGTTAAGACAGAGTGCATCTGTGAGAGGATGTGTCTGTCCAAGTGTGTGTGTGTGTGTGTGTGTGTGTGTGTGAATGCTGCTGAATGAAGCTTTTCCTTGCAGCTGTAACTCACTGCCATCCTGTCCACAAACCTCGGTGGAATTTGGAGTTTGAGTGCTGAGACAGGCAGCGAGCGGGCCTCATAAAGGCCCTCTGTCAAGGGCCAGGGGTCGAGTTAGCTTAGAGACCTCTCTCTCTCTCTCTCTCTCTCTCTCTCTCTCTCTCTCTCTCTCTCTCTCTCTCTCCCCCACTCAGTCCTTTCCTCACTCTCTCCATCTAACCCTGAGGGCCAACATCTTGTCCACGTCTCTCTCTCTCTCACTCTTTTCTTCTCTTCTTCTTCCCTCGCTCTCCGTTTCTCTGCCCCGGCCTGGAGGACTCTCTTTAAACTCTTCTTCTTCTTCTTGGATTTCACACCATCTATCCTCCATGCTGACATGTAGCTACACCTGCTATTAGTGTGCTGTGAACCTCCCTCACTGACAGATGATTAATTCCTTCGTCTAGTTTCATTAGTGCTATCAAAATCAGCGGTAATTAACTTGTGCTAATGACCAAAAATTACACAAATTGACCAAAAAAGACACAAAATGACAAAAAAAATTAACAAAATGACAAAAAATTAACAAAATGGCCCAAAAAAGAAACTAAATGACCAAAAAGACACAAACTGACTAAAAGAAGAGACAAATGACAAAAAAGACACAAAAAAGACACAAAATGACCCCAAAAAGACACAAAATGACACAAAAAAGACACAAAATGACCCAAAAAAGACACAAAATGACAAAAAAAAAAACACAAAATGACCCAAAAAAAAAGACATTAATTGACTAAAAAGACTAAAAAGCATGAACACTTTAACACAGTGGAGACAGAGCTGACTCTGCTGACATGTAGCTACACCTGCCATTAGTGTGCTATGAACTTCCCTCACTGACGGATGATTAATTCCTTCGCCTAGTTTCATTAGTGCCATCAAATTCAGCGGTAATTAACTTGTGCTAATCTTATTAGCTCTTCCCACACACATTTACCAACCTTGCCAAAATTAGCAGGTCTGTTTCTGCTGAGGAAATGAACAAGATTATGAACAGCGGCTATCTGGGTCAGAGCAGCGTATGCTAGATCTGCACACACTGAAAATCATACATGCTAATTTTAGATTCAAGTAGCAAAGACCCTCTTGTCTGCGCCCTCATTTTCAAGTTTGTTGCCAAGAATTTTGCTGCATGTTTCTGCCAAATGGATTTTGGTTTGATTGGGAAAATAATTGAAGCCAGAAAACACAGAATTCAAATGTGGTTTTAACAGCATTTTACTGGAAAAGAAGCAAAAATCCCTTCTCCTATAAATACATTTAAACCCCCAAGAAATACTAGAAGCTGCAGTAGATTTCTGAGAGGTATTATATTGGTGAAAAGGTTCCCATGGTTCCTTATCAGATCAACTCTGACTTCTGACCTTTGACACGCCACAGGCGAGCCCCGATTTGAGCCAAGATGGCTGCCCTCTGAAACAGTGAGCCTCTGGCTGCAGCGGCCTCATATTTCGGTCCCTCCAGCTGTCTGCACCTCAGTAATGAAATCACTGACCTTAGTGATGTGACACAATGTCAAGCCTGGTGCCATATGCTGGTTATGCAGCCAATATCATGAAGACATGCCTTGTTGGAGTGCATGTACTGTATAGTCTAGACGGATTTCAGAATAAAGGCCTTCTATAAGAAGTGAGGAGCATTTATGGGTACAAGTCAGGAACCGGCCTACCTTACATATCTCAAGGGTGCCGAGTCCCAAAAAAAATGGTTCCCAAGCGAAATTGTGAGTTTTTGACCTTCTAATTTGTATATCAAATGGCCACCAAATTGCCCATCTTGCTCAGTCATTGGACCATTTCCCCTTAGTTTTTTTGTAAGTAGGCAATCAAAGATGAGGAAATTAAGTTTCTGGATCTATAGTCTAGAGTCAGAGCAAGGATATAGTGGAGGCTCAGTGTCTTTTTTATGCATATATATACACATATATATATATATATATATATACATATATATATATATATATATATATATATATAAATATGTATATGCAAAATACCAACTGGAACATTTAAAAGTGATATTGATTGAATATTTATGTCGGCCTTAAAAAAATGACATAAATAATGCTTAATTTCACCTTAAAAGTTGGTATTTTGCATATATATATATATATATACATAAAAAAACTTAATTTCCTCATCTTTGATTGCCTACTTACAAAAAAACTTGGGGAAAATGGTCCAATGACCAACGGCCGCCATTTTGATATGCAAATGAGAAGGTCAAAAACTAAAAATTTCGCTTGGGAACCATTTTTTTTGGATTCAGCACCCTTGAAATAAGTAAAGTAGGCCAGTTCCCGACCCATAAATGCTCCTCACTTTCACTTTTTGGACGATTCCGTCTAGACTAGTACGTGGAACCATGTTTTAATTCATAGCTTGTCTTCAATTCTAACACTTTTGTACTGTATTTTTCCAGTTGCATGTGAAAAATGACGATAAAAAACAAACTGAACAAGTAAAAACTTATCTTATAGGCCTTTAGCTTCCATTAAATGCCCTGTTCTGCAGCTGTAGTCCTTTGAATGGACGTTTCCCCTCTGACTGTCCGTCTCTCTGTCCGTTAGGTGGACGACAGGATGAGGATGCTCGTGCGGCTCGTGTTGGGACTCTTCGTCCTCAAAGCGGTGGTGGCAGGCCCCAGATTTTCCCGACAAGTGGACTTGGACTCGTACGACAGCGCCAACTATGATGTGGATCTAGACAATTTAAATTCGGAGAACCAGGATATCTATGACTATGAAGATGGGCTGACGATTGATGATCCTCAGGTAAGAAACTGTGTCGGTCAGGAGAAAATGTTGCTTCAAACAACTTCAAAACACCTTCAAATGTACAGCTCCAACTGTCATTATGGAAATGCATATTATTATTATTATTATTACATTTATCTTAAAGCTTTACCTCCTGCCTTTGTAGCTGCAAATATTAATCGATTAGTTGTGAACTATTAAATCAACTTTTTTTGATAATTGAGTAATATTTTAAGGGAAAAAAGTCAAAATGTTTCCAGCTTCTTAGATGTAAATATTTTCTGGTTTCTTTACTCCTCAGTACAGTTCAATTCAATTATTTTACTCCTCTAAGACAGTAAAACTGAATATCTTCCACAATTTTACTGACCAAACAACGAATCAATTAATCGAGGAAAATAATTGAAAGATTAATCAAAAATTAAAATAATTGTTAGTTGTATTGGGTCACCTTTTAATGGCAGTAATGCATCATTTTTTTCTTTTTTTTGGCGCTTTGACAGTCTGTTTTATGCTGTTCACTGCATTTTGTGTTGCTGAAGAACTTAGAAGGAGATTTAAAGCAGGTGTTGCCTATGCCAACCATGTGAAGTTGAGTAAGAAAGACTTCTAAATGATATCACATGAACATGTTATAACATAATAGCATGCAGACTGCTACTATTCACAGAAGCGCTGCTCTCCTGGTGTTCTTCCAGTTACTCAGATCCCAGCCATGGTGCTTTAGTCCTGGTGAACTGGCTGAACCGAGGTCACCAGGATTACGGAGCAGACAGGGATCCTGCTGATACCAAATGCAGCCATTTGGAAAATAGACAAACTGCTCGCCAGCTCTGTGCGCTATTACGGCCAAAATATTTCACTTTAATGCCTCGGCCAGCCCACACGCCTTAGAGTCTCTCCAAAGGCTGATCTTCTGCACCTGGAGTATTTTTAATATATGTGGAATCAAACAATATCCATGCCCCAATGATGGATATGTTTTTGAGGAAGCAGTTATCCAACATTTAGATTTATTTGTTATTTTTTCTCCATCTTATCAGTCAATATTCTATCTGTAACAGATGAAGAGGAAAAATATGGGAATGACGTAGGAGCATTATCTGCATGTCCTCAAATAAAGTTCATGTAATAACATATACTTGCTTATATAGAAAAAGATCAGGATTGGGGTTAAAATATCTACTTCCATATGTAACTACGGGGCACCATCTAGAAGATGACACAGTGATGCACCAACATGACGTATTTAGGTACGAAAGTTAAAATAACAGCATTTATTTTTTACTTTCAAATGTCTCAAAGTCTAGGCTTGGTTTGACACAAAACTTTTTCTGTCTTTATATTATCTTTTATTCCTCAGTCATGTCATAAAAATGATTGCCACTAGAGGTCGCCAACTAAAGGTCCTTATTGATTACAATCAAGACCCCAGAAAGAACGCCAGGCTTTTAAGCCAAGTCCCCAAACAGGGGACTTAGAATATTTTGAGTCCATCATGTGGTGCCTTGGGGCCCAAAAAGGCTTTTTCCCATAGACTTACATCTTATCAGTCAATATTCTATCTGTAACAGATGAAGAGCATTATCTGCATGTCCTCAAATAACATATCTGCATGGAAAGTTCATGCAATAACATATACTTGGTTATATAGAAGAAGATCAGGATTGGGTTTAAAATATCTACTTCCATATGTAACTACGGGGCACCATCTAGAAGACGACACAGTGATGCACAACATGACGTATTTAGGTACGAAAGTTAAAATAACAGCATTTATTTTTTACTTTCAAATGTCTCTTTAGGCTCAAAGTCTAGACTTTTTCTGTCTTTATAACGCATCTCCTTTCCTCAGTCACGTCATAAAAATTATTGCCACTAGAGGTCGCCAACTAAAGGTCCTTATTGATTACAATCAAGACCCCAGAAAGAACGCCAGGCTTTTAAGCCAAGTCCCCAAACAAGGGAATTTTTTGAGTCCATCATGTGGTGCCTTGGGGCCCAAAAAGGCTTTTTCCCATTGACTTCCATTGGGAATGAGACATTAGTAAATTGGCGGATATATTTTTTTCTGTCCTAACCCCTGCAAAATGACTCGTTTTACTATTGTAAGTTGATTCATTTGGTCTAATAACATTTAGAAAAAGTGTAAAACCAGTTGTAGCCAGTCTGGTTTGAACTTTCATAGGAATGAACAGGGCCCCGCCTCCAATGCTGTATCCAGTTCTACGTCCATGGTTGCAATAAGCAGTTCCTCCGAGCTCACAATTGTGTGGATCATCTACGAATTAGAGTGCATTACTTTAATTACACTGTAAGACTTTGCTGTAAATTTACAGTCAGTAACTTCCTGTATTATGGTTGTACAGTATATTGCTGTGAAACCAATGCATTGTGGGAGTTATCATGATTGCTCAGGCATTTTACGGCAATTTACGGTTTTCAGCTGAGCATGTCAGGAAAATAAAGCCGTTATTTTCTAAAAGAAGAAAAGTTTTATTTTATTTCATTTTTGTCTGGGCTGAAATAATCACAATGTGTTGTTTTTCCAGTAATCGTAATATAGAGTTTTCATGGATTAGTTGTAACATAATTTAGAGTTAAACATTTAAATGTCATGGAACTGGCGAAACTGCTGCCAGTAATTTACTGTAATATTACAGTAAAAAGTTTTACAGTGTAGGTATCATGATGAGACTCAACCGAAGGGACTGCTGGGTCCTGTGGGACGTTTCTCATTCTGTTCAAATCCTGTTCAGCATAACATCTTTCAGAAGAAGAGTGGAGAACAGAGGCAGATAGGTTTACTGACTGCGTGATGGATTCCAGAAGTCCTTTAAATCAGCTCAAGTTGAGTGTGATGTGGCACTCTGCGATGGCAAGCTTTAGCCAAATTTCATGTTCCCGTTTATACCCTTTTTGTAACACGGAAATTAGGCCAAGGCAATGTCAAGATGTCGGATTTTCAACAGGCTTCTTGTGAGCCAGCGCTATAACTTAAACCTGATGTGGACTGACTGTGTGCACCAACACACTGCTGCTACACTGTAAAAAAGGTTTGTAGAAATAACAGTAAAACACTGTCAAATACATCAGAAATAGGGCATAAAATGAAAAATTGTATATCACCGTATTAGACACTTTTAATTACCGTAAATCAAAGAATGGCACAAAACTTTTACTTTTTTCTGTCATAAACTGGAAGAAACACACAGTTTTGCTGTAAAATATAAAATTTTCATGCAAAAATGTATGGAGAAATACCATGATGTGTGAATGAATGACACAATTACCCTAAAAATAACAGGATTGAAGATTAAATTACAGTTTTTGCTGATATTTACATTTAAATTCAGAATAGAAAATCCACTCACTGTAATTTTTACGGTGAAGTTCTGGCAACCACAGCTGCCGGTATTTTTCCGTAAATTAAACAGATTGTTTTTTACAGTGTATCTAAGACCAGTCACACAACCCAGTGCAGATTTAGCAGATATGACAAGATGCAGTAGAACTAAAGACGTAAAAACGCTGCTTTATTTTCATCCAGCGTTGCATAAATGCATTTAATTTAAGACGATTGAACTCCAACTGTGCAAAGTCTCACAGCTGAGTGTTGCACATGACAGTGTTGAGTGTGGGAAAGTTGTAATGTGTTGCAGGGGAATGGCTTTGATAATCTTTGTTTAACAAGCCTGGATATGACACAGCACATTGCGGCAGATTTTGTGGGATTCTGTGGGAGCAGGAAGAGCAGAACCAGAACTCTTTCCCATCGTGTTGTTGCAGTAAATAAATACAAAGTTTTGACTCATAATTGCAGACTTGTCGGTTGAGAAATTGCATATTGCATTATATCTGTCAAGTTGTTTTGATTTGCACAGTTAAAGGTGAGAGGGCAGCTCCTCCGACAGACTGGTTGCTTAAGAAGAGTGAGGATTAAATGGGTTTTATTCACACACACACACACACATCAGATGACAGAGGAGAAATGAAGCGATGATGAGCTCCATGCCTCTGGAATGCTGACTCTTTACTTTCCACATCCAACTCTCTCTCTCTCTCTCTCTCTCTCTCTGTTGGTATTCCTCTTCTTTCTCCTCAGGGCTTGTCTCTTTTGAAAGAAGCAAAGGCTCGTCCACCATGTTATCCAAGCAAATCGTCTTCAGTCTGCTGCTTTCTAAAGTCTCTGCAAATGCTTTAATCACCAACTTCAGATTCATTTAGGCGTCTTCCTAGCTTCACCAAAACATCAAATGGGTCTTTTATCATCTTGAACCAGAGTTTAAAACCTCAGACATTAAACTCTATAGAGTTTATATTTCTGAAGCTGCTGTTTTTGTAGTTATTTCGCTGCTTATTTGCTCCATTTGGAAACAAACTAAATAAATACAATGTGCATTTTCACCCTTCAAATCCAATAACTAGAATCACAATCCTTGTCTCTTTAAAGTCTGTTTTTATTAAACCTCCTTACTCAAATTTACAGGGAATTAAGTATCTGCATTGATACCAATGAGAGATAGATGAGATAATCAATACCACTCAGCTAGTTAGCTTAGCTTAGCTTAGCTTAGCTTAGCTTAGGATAAAGACTGAATACAAGCTAGCCATGCTCTGTCTCATTAGTGTTAAAACAAGATGTTGTGGTTAAACCATTATCTTTGGGCAATGACCAATATTTCTTGAATCTGGTGTTTCTAGAAGATATCTGATCAATAGATATTCAGGCCAAGACTAAACTACATTTTGGCTAATGCATTCCACTTTTTTAGCTCCTCTTACTGACTGATTACCTGCGTTCAACTCAAACATAACTGGTCAATACTAATGAAACCAGGTCGCTCCTGCTGATTTTGCTTAAACAGACTCTGGGATGTAATGATACATCGATCTGGATCAATTTATTGATTCAGCAATCAACAATCAAATCTCAATCGATTTGAAGGGAAAATGTTGATTTAAAACATCTTCAAAACATGCTTTTATTTTGAAATATTTTTAATGCAAAGAATAAATGCAAATATATTTTCTTTTTATTTGTAAATGTGTGGAAAAGCTCACTAATAAAATTGTCAAATCATATTTTTAGTTGCTTTTGGCCGTTGATATGACATTAACTGCCTTAAATGGGCGCATTATCATATCTATTAAAGGTACTTAAATTGAATAAAATTGAAATTGTATCTTGGCTTTTTGATACCAGCAAATTTTGTAGTTGTCCAAAGAATCAGTAATAGGAAACTTGTGATGTAGGTGTTCCTCTGTTCCATTTACGGTAAAATACTGGCAGTTGTGGTTGCCAGAACTTCACTGTAAAAAATACAGTTAGTGGGTTTTCTACTGTAAATTTAAATGTAAATATCAGGGGAAATTTTTTTATTTAGACTGAATAATCCTGTTTTTTTCGGGGTAATTGTGTCTTTGTGACATTATGGTATTTCTCCATCATTTTTACTTATATTTTTTAAAATAATTTTACAGTTTAAGTTTGGTACTATTCCTTGATTCACGGCAATTAAGTAACTACTACGGTGATATCCAATTTTTAATTTTACGCCCTATTTCTGATTAAATTTGACAGTGTTTTGCTGTAATTTCTACAAACATTTTGCACACTTACTGTTATCAAACTTCTCAGAAAGAAAAATTAACCACATGGTTGAACCAAGAACCATCAGATGGTGACGGCTTGGTTCTCTTTCTTCATGTTCATCTGCAACGTTTACTAACAAAAGAGCCACTGTTAGCAAAAAAAGGAGAAAAAATGTTGGAATGGAGCCGCTAACCTTATTTTGAGCCTTACAATGAAGATAAAGCAACCTACTCAGTCTAAATTAGCCTACCAACATTACTAATAGGCTATTATGAGCATTTATTAATATGATTTTGTAAGAAATATCTCAGGAGATTTGAAATCGTAAGCTCCTCTAGCTAGAAAAACTCAAAACTAGCCTGGAAGTTGACTAAATTTAGAGGTTAAGGCGCCTCGCTGTAGACTTTCACAAGTTTCGAAATCTCTGGTGGACATTTTAATTGACTTTTTAAATGCCATTTAATATTAGCTGCGCATTTTTACACTATAATTGAATTCCAATGGGCTGACGCCAACGATGAAAAAAAATTTAAAGAAAACAGTAATTCATTTCATATAATTATGTTCTCACAGCTACAGGGACTCACTGTAGACGGTCTGAAGACCCTCATGTGGCCCCGGAGCCTCAGGTTGAACACCACTGCCCTGTACACTACAGCAGCAACATAATATTTGGCGTCAGCTTGATGCTCACATTCAGTGGTGGGAAGTAACTAAGTACATTTACTCAAGTACTGTACTTAAGTACAATTTTGAGGTATTTGTACTTTACTTGAGTATTTCCATTTTATGTAACTTTATACTTCTACTTCACTACATTTAGAGGCAAATATTGTACTTTTTACTCCACTACATTTAGCTGACAGCTTTAGTTACTTTTCAGACTCAACATGGAAAAAATACCATATATTTAATATGATTACACATTTATAAAACATAACAGTGTGTTAAGTAATTAACATTAGTCCCATCTGGACAACAGTAAAACGCTACTTATATAAATGCATCAATATAAATAATCTAATTATATATTTAGAATATATAAAACAATCTGAGTGGGTCCATTCTGCATAACGAGTACTTTTACTTTTGATACTTTAAGTACATTTTGGTGCTGATACTTTTGTACTTTTACTTCAGTATGTTTTGAATGCAGGACTTTTACTTGTAGTGGAGTAAATTCACAGTGTTTAATTAGTACTTTTACTTAAGTAAGGGATCTGAATACTTCTTCCACCACTGCTCACATTCAGCGTCTCTCCCTGTGCATTCTGTATTCCCATGCTGTTTCCAGAGCTTTTTTTTTTCTTGGTTGCCAGCCTTTCGCCTCTTCTTTCCCCTCGGGTGTAGATGTTTGCTTTGGGGAAAGGGGGAAATGAATGAAGGGGAGAGCTGCAGCGAGCAAACTCTGTGCAAGACTTTTCAAAGGCCGACCTTGTTGTATCCCAAACTGTGTCTCTGCCAAGCTTTAAAATGTGCCTGGACATCTCTTCACTGCTGCATTTAAAGCCTCTGCATGACTCGTACTTTAGTCATATTTCTTGTAACCCATCCACTTAAGGGGCTGTGCTATGTTTGACTTGATTTATTGTACTGATACACATTAATTTTTGATCCCTGGTAGCCTGCTGACATGTGATTACTGTGGCTGAAAGTAGCTGAAAAGACTCAAATATGGATTCTTGCAGCTACCATGTGTGTCTTGGTTCCACAAGGACCATTCCCTGTTTGGAGGGTTGAGTCAGTCTGTTGTCAGGTATTACCTGGTGCTGCGCTGTGTGGGGGTTCAGCGCCCTCGTCTGGAGGACGAGAGAACTGCAGGTTTGATAGAACATCAAAGAGAAACTGCAACGGCTGTAAATGCAATTATAATATAAGATGATCTACTGAAGCTTTTAATGAAGGAAGCGTATCAGTCATTGAGCTTAGCTGGTTTGACGGAGCTGTCTTTTAAATTATTTCCCAACATAAATGCTGCTAAACCTTTGTTTTTAAAGTAATCTGATATTTTGAAAGGAGTTAGAAGGTTTATTAACATGTTGGTGTGTGCTTTAATCCCTCTCTAGTTTGTCTTCTCCTTAAATTAAGCAGTTAAATTAATTAACAAGATGAGCATTTAGCAAAATGCTCAAAAAGTTTTAAATGAATGCTATATATAACATTTTGTGTCAGGAGTTGAAAACTCAACTCAACTTTATTTGTAAAGCACTTTAAAACAACCACAGCTGCAACAAAGTGCTGTACATAAACAAACAGAACAAGAGACAATAAAATAAATAAAACTAAATAGGTTCATGTTTTTTTTTTAAAACAAACAAACTTTTTTTCTGTCCTCCATGAAAAAAATATTATAATCCATATAATATTAAAAAATTATACATATACACTACTGGTCAAAAGTTTTAGAACACACCAACTTTTCCAGAATTTAATTGAAAATGATGCAGTTTAATGTCTCAGGGTACTCTGAAATTAATGCACATTTGCAACATTTAAAATTCTTTATTGAGCATGATAGTGTTTTGAAAGTAAAAAAAAGATTCAAAATCACATTTTATGTTGGACTAAAGGACTAAAAAAAGACACAAAATGACCAAAAAAAGACACAAAATGACAAAAAAAAGACACAAAATGACTTACAAAGACATGAAAAGAATTGAAAAATGGACAAAATAGCCCAAGACTCCATAGAGTTAAGTTGTTAACCCATTTCTTGTTCCCTGAAAAAGGCCTACTTGTATAATTCTGAAATGTACATTATTTTTCAGTTTTGGTTAAGCTTACCTTTTTTTATTTACCTCTGGCAGTTCACCACTTACCTTTGGACCCTTTCAAGCTGTTCATTTGACTTGAACTGCTTGAATATCAATAAAAAACTGGAAAAATTGGGGTGTTCTAAAACTTTTGACCGGTAGTGTATGTATAAACGTATTTTGAAACATATATTTCACATACAAATATACAATTGGAGAACACTAATGCTTGGTGGTAAGGGAATAGTTCATCCCAATAATCACTTCTACTACAAAAATGTCTATTTTCTAATACTGACATCTGCTGCCATCTAGTGGTGGAGATGAGAATCTTCTTTTGGATTGTTTTGATCTTTGATTCAGTCTCATAGTAGTTGAACTGTGTCACATCAATTATTTCTGGATACTCAGGGTTCTTGTTTGATTTATTTTATTTTATTTTACCTTTTGACTGTTTTGACGGTTGAAATTGTGCGAAAGGAACTGACTTAGAACCCGTAGAACCAAATTCTACACTGTATTTGTCTGATGATGATCACAGGTTCATATTATTACTTATATTTTACTGAACACCTAAAAGCTCATAGCCTGTATATTCCTACCTATAATACATGTAGACAGAATGGATGAAAGTGTTATGATGGATCAAAACTTTTGCTCCGGTTGAACTGGATTATTATCGATAGACACTGGTGCAGTATTTTTTATTTTTTTTTATTAAAGTATTTATTTAATTTTTAATTTTTCAACATATAGTACAGACACTTACAAACAACCGAGACAGACACCAAAAACAGACAGGAAGAAAAAAATAAAAAATAAATAAATAAATAAAATAAATAAAAAATAATAATAAAAAAAAACAAATAAAAAAAATAAATAATTAATTAATTAAATTAAAATTAAAAACTGGTGAAGTATTGTATAAATAGAGCCTCAAACGTTCCTTTTAATAATGATACTGTTGAAATGATTGTAATGTGCAAATAATTTACACTTCATCTCAATTTAAAACCATTAAAGGCTCTATCTGTTGGCATCTTAGCCTCCATGTTTATTTTATATTCTAAAAGGAGTTAAAAGGTGACAGACTATTGAAAGGACCACCAGCTTTCTGATTATTGTCTTGAAAACTGTCTTGGATTAAATGATTATACACTGTAATAAATTGTTCTGTAGTCATTTCATTTTACTTAATATATTTGATAAAAATGTATTAAATTTAAATGCGTCCTTGGTTTTGAGTAAGTAACTTTAATATAAAAATGTTTGAGATAGAATCTACTTATTTCACTTTATTCACCACTTTAAATCTCATAAATCTGTGCATTTTTTCTCTCTCGTAGATTTGCCACTTTAACCTCGTCAACCATTTTTTTTAAATTTTTTGGTCACAAATTTGAGATTTTTTTTCCCACAAATTTGTAACATTTTTACCGTTAATATGAGATTTTTTTTTCTCATAAATTAAAAAATATTAAATATTCACTGTAATAATAATAATAATATTGCGTGCAATCTGTGCAATCTGTTGCCTCAATTTTATTAAGTAGCTATTGTTTATCTTTTTTTACAGGCTGTATCATCTTCTCACCATAATGGTTCATTACACAGCTTTATCACTATTATTATATTGCCTTTCAACTTTCCGTCTTAGAGTTTACCACATAACATTGAAACATTCATGACTTTAAATCTTAAATTTTGAAATAGAGCAAAATGTCACAGCCTGTATTCCCCCTGTGTATTCTAATATCTGTATAATGTCTGTTTCTGTAAAAAGTAATCATCAGAACCATCAAAAACAGAACAACCACCAGGAGATTTATTTCATGTACAAACTAAGAAAAACAAATTAGAGTCCATAGTTTCAGTTGTTTCATGACTGCATCTTGTACTGCACTGTAAAAAAAAAAAAAAAGATAAACAATAGCTACTCAATAAAATTGAGGCAACAGATTGCACGCAATATTATTAATTAAATCTAACTACGTTACAAGTTGAGTTAATAACTTAACAGGAAGTGCCTGTCAATTAAAAACGGATTAATTATATTATGTTGGATTCAAAATTCTCTTGATTTAGAATTAAATACACATAAAGATTATATTTAATGTGATCAAAATGAGTAGATTCTATCTCAAACATTTTATGTTAAAGTTACTTAAACAACTCCCTCAAAATCAAGGACGCATTTATATTTAATACATTTGATCAAATATATTAAGTCAAATGAAATTACTACAGAATAATTTATTACGGTGAATATTTAATATTTTTTTATTTATGAGAAAAAAATCTCATATTAACGGTAAAAAAGTTACAAATTTGTGGGGGAAAAAATCTCAAATTTGTGACCAAAAAATCTAAAAAAAAATGGTTGACGAGATTAAAGTGGCAAATCTACGAGAGAAAAAAAATGCTCAGATTTATGAGATTTAAAGTGGTGAATAAAGTGAAATAAGTAGATTCTATCTCAAACATTTTTATATTAAAGTTACTCAAAATCAAGGACACATTTAAATTTAATACATTTGATCAAATATATTAAGTAAAATGAAAGCACTATTTTCTCACAGTGACAACAAAGAACCACATAAGGCCATGATCACACTTTTTTTTTTCTTATAAAAAGTTTATTTTACATTTTGTTTTATGTACACAATTATGCCATAACATTGTACAATTTTACAGTGTAAACAAAACACTCAGGGCTCTGATCTTGGTCACACCTGGCAGTGAATGTTTGATTTGGAGCAAATCACCTCAGTCAGCCTTTTTCACAACACATTGTGACTTTTTGTAGGAAAAACACAGCTGCAGCCATCACACAGGTGTCCAGCAATTTGGTGTTCTTGTTGTTGTTGTTGTTGTTGTTGTTTTGGGGCTAATGATGTCACTATTAAATTTACACCTGTTTTTCCCCCCCTACAGTGGTTTGTCAAAATGTCTGCAGTGAAAAAGGGCTTAGTTTTGAAAATCTGTCAACTTGAAAACTAGAATTTAATAAAAATCAAATGCAATTTCTTTTTCTTTTTTTTAAACATTTGTTTATTGATTTTTCAGTGACATAACATAATCAAGAGATGACATTACGAGAGTCAAAACAGTGTCAAGTGTAACAAGTAAAAAAATAATAATAATAATAATAAAAATAATACATAAAATAAAATAAAATGAAATCAGATAAGGAATAACTAATAGTAAGAAGAATTACCAAAAATAAATAAATAAATAAATAAATAAATAAATAAATGGTAACAATTTACAATAACCGACTAAGTAATGTTTATAGATGGTTTATAGACCAATTATTAATCATTTACAAAGTGCTATACATATTTAATCGTTAAATGTATTCAACCAATTTCTTAAAGGTATATGAATAATTTCAAAATCATTAACATATTTAATATGGTGTTAAAAATGTTATAAGGAAGGCAACTAAAACTATTAATTATAATTTAACTGTTTGTTAATGGTAAAGTAACTATAAACTTACATTAATATACCATATATTGCCATTTATAAATGATTTGGTTAGTTAAACATTAATAAATAATGTATTTAACCATTCTAAATGGTTTATATGTGGTTTATAAATGATGATTAAACATTAATAAACTATCTGTTTACCATTTATAAATGATGGTTATTGTAAAGTGTTACCAAATGAATAAATAATGAAATAAATAAAAATGGAAGCGAACAACAAATACACAGAACAAAACAAAAACACAAATAGGTCACCCACTGCTAAGAAGACTTAAATAAAACTCAATAAAATCAAATGTCTAGCCAATAAGGAAACAAAAGCTACAAAGTCTGCTTTACTCTTAGGAAGCTGCAAAGTAGGAGGTACAAATGCAATTTCTTAAAAAATAAAAAAAAGTGTTTCAGAATTATTCATTTTGCCAGGCTCACACATTGAAAATAATAGCCGAGTCGCTGATGCGGGTGTTGAGTATCACTTTTCTGATGCTCGGACTACATTTTTGACTCACTGCCGCTGTCTTTCCCTCAGATAGAGATTGGAACACTGGCTCCACCTGACTACACCTACGTTGCCTCGGTGGAAGAAGAAGAAGAGGAGGAGGAGGAAGAGTTGCCCCTAACGCCCCAGCTCGTCCCTCAGGGTTCAGGGGGATCTGGGGTCCTCATGGGCCCAAACACACAGAAAGGTCTGAAAAACCACACACCCATAAACCAACCTGATCTCACAGGAATCCGTGAAATAGCCACGGATTTGCTTAACTCAAAATCCGTGGAATAGCCACGGAATCACTCAAATTTCCGTGAAACTGACACGGATTTCGCTACAATGCAAGTTAATGCCAGTCATATCCCGTGGCTATTCCAACATGCAAAGTGATTATGTACATTCACTGAGTGAATATTTAGAAAATAAAACATATATTTCTCGCTAGAAATGTGATCAAAACCCATTTTTATGCAGAAACTAAGTCAAAATATTGATTTTTTCACAAAAAATTAGAGAACTGTCCGCCATGTTTTTTGTTCTGACCGCCGGGACCTTGAAAGTCACGTGACTTGGAACAAACCAATAGGAACAAATATTAACTTGCATTGTAGCGAAATCCGTGTCAGTTTCACGGAAATTTGAGTGAATCCGTGGCTATTCCACGGACTTCTGTGAGACCAGGTTCCCATAAACATAGTCACCAAGGTTTAGTGGGTCTCAGAGAGGACCTGGCTCCTCCTGGGAGTCTCCGATGGAGTTTAAAAGCAGCAGCATCCAGAATGACCAAAACAAAGCGCTCTAATCTCTCAACGCATCGTCTTCAACAATCTCCTCCATGTGCATGTCTTCCATTTAACTAGTTGTTAATGGTTAAATGTGTCATTTTTAATCACTGTGTCCATTTGTCACCTAATCATCATTGTTGGCGCCAAACCTGATCATTTCATCTGTCTGTTTATTAATACCTAATCTTGTCTCTAACAAGAGGTGGAGCTGCGTCTGACGCCCATTGACATCCTTCATGTGTCCGGGGATTTTGGGGGCTCCGTTGGGTCTGGGGCCTCGGGAGCTTCTGGGGCTTCTGGGTCCGGAGGCTCAGGAGACCTGCTGGTCTCCGGTGGCTCCGGGGGTTCTGGTGATATTACCCTGATCTCTGATACCTTGGAGGAGCTCCCCAGCTCTGGGGTATCTGGAGAATTCTTGGCTTCTGGGGATATTTTGATATCTGGATCCGGGGATATTTCCGGAGCCTCTGGGGACCAGGGCTCTGGGATTTCCATTGAAATCCCCCTGGGCTCTGGAGAGTCCGGTGACCAGTCTGGTTCAGGGTTCTCTGGAGATCTCTTGATCTCAGGGGCCTCCGGAAGCTCTGGGGCTTCTGGGGAGTCCGGTGAGTCCGGTGACTCAGGGATAACATTGTTATCTGGAGGTTAGTACAGCTGCCGGTTATTAAGGCGATTTGAGAATTAACTTGTCTTATTCTGTGTGATTTTTGTTGATTTACTGTCTTCAATTCCATTTAACTGCTTTCATTTTTAAATGTAGTTAAATGTTGATGTTGTGTTATTGTATTTGTGCTACTCATAATCATTGTTCTGCTAACCTCTTGTCTCAAATGTGAGTGTGACTGGTTAATCGGTTGATTGATTGTCCATCTCACCCCTCCACTTTCCTAATCTTGTGTCCCCTAACCCCAACCCTTGGCTCTAACAAGAGGAGGAGCTGCCTCTCATTCCCGAGACTATCCCTAGCGAGGCATCGGGTGCTTCAGGGGAGTTCTCGGGAGCTTCAGGAGCCTCAGGGGCCTCTGGGGATCTTGGAGCTTCTGGAGACTTAGAGTTCTCTGGATCCTCTGGGGCTTCTGGTATCTCTGGTTCTGGAGACACAGAGGTCACTGAGGTAACTCTGGTCCCTGACATTGATAAAGGTCAGTATCTAATCCAGTGTGAGACATGTTAAAGTCTATATCTCACACTCCAAAAAGCAAAAATGGAATACTTTCGATGAACAAAATGCAAATGCCAATGTTGAGCCAATGAATCTTGTTATGATCTAACCTTTGTTTAAGACCAGCAACTATTAAAAGGTACCCTTTGGAGGTTTTGACATCTAGTAGTGCTCTAGAACATTGTTTGTACCGGGGGTGTCCAGCTTGTTTGTGCCTACACACATGCTTGCATGCAGTATATATTTGTTTGTTTATATTTGCTTGTTTCACGCTGTGGCGGTGATTGGTGGTGGTACCACTGTGAGAAGAGCACCATGCACCAAGAAACTAAACACCAGCCTCTTTCACACACAGTTCTGCACAAATTACCGGGATAACTTCACCACAAGTGAATTTCACTATTTGCAAAAACATTAAATTCAGGAACATTTCCACCTTTCATCTTTTCACACATGCTATGTCAATGGCGGAATAGATGGGGCAAGGCACGGTTCACCAGATGGTGGTAAAGCCATAAAAGACTGGATGTTATGTACAGGACTATAGATGTCTATTGGTATTTCCAGGAAAATGGTGGACAAGGAGCTGTTAAATGCTGTGCAAATGTTCTTGTAATGTATTTAATATTCAACGAATTTGCAAGAGAAGCATTGGTTTATAGTAAAGTTGCAGATACAGATACATCTGAGGAAATTAATTTGTCAAGGAACATACAGTTTGATGAGAAGCATCAAATGTAAACATAACTTTAAAGAGTTTCTTTTTAGTACAAAGGTGGAGCTGATTTTGCTGGACAAGATTTTCAGGCAAATGTAAACATTTAGAACAGTGCAATATTTATTGTGGAAAGTGGCTCCATCCACAGCTCTTCAGAAAATGAATAGTGACAGTAATTGAGCAATGGTTTTACTACTCAAATAAATGTGTTTATTTCATGTGGTTATTTACCCTCATAGCCTTCCCTAAAAAGCCGTTTCTGTTGGTGCCTAACAAGCATATTGTTTGTGATCACTCAGCCGATCACCTTCCATATTATTAACCCCAAAAGGCCATTTTCATTTAACTTCCATCACCAGTTAAATGCCATGAACACTTGGTTAACACTGCTAATATACTGTGTGTAACTTATCACTGCGGCAAACAGTGGGCTGCTGATTGCCAGACACGTCCATGCTGATCTAACCTGTTTCTTTAACACCTAATCTTGTCTCTAACAAGAGGAGGGGCTGCTTCCGGCCACACCAGAAACCCCTAAGGAGGGTACTGGCGTTGTAGAAGGGTCAGTCTCTGGTGATCCTGACGAGCCCGATGAGCCTGAGCCTGACAGGACAGGTCAGTATTTAACAACACCGGTGTTAAATTTAGAGAAGAGGTGATAAAAATGTCCACAACTCCTGATTTGATTGACTTTGCGCTTTGGATTACTACACTGCTAAAAAAAAGAAAAGTTGGGTGAACTCAAAATTTCAAGGCAACAAACTTCGATAAAATTTTAAGTTGGACAATTAAACTAAATATTTTAAGTTTTGTTTTTGAGTTTGCTCAACTCTGAATTTCTCTGGCACGATTGCAACGCCACTATGAAATGTCAGCTAATGTTTTGACCACAATTTTGAGTTAGCATTGATACGCTAATGGCTACTCTTGTAGCTAACAAGCAGCGCCGCTAGCATCAGTTAGCCGCTAGCATCAGTTAGCCGCTAGCATCAGTTAGCCGCTAGCATCAGTTAGCCGCTAGCTTTCGCTAATGACCGAATTTCCCAACAAAGAAATAAGAGTTATCAGAACTATTGTCCCTTGTTGTGAACCCCAACTTAAAGATATAAGTAACAACAACTCACCAACTTGTTTTTGAGCAGACAACTGGCTTCCTTTGTTGTGCTAAATTACATTATTGCCCTAAATGTCAATAATTTATATTTCCAAGTTTTACCAAAAGTTGGCTTTTTTGCAATGTAGCGGCGTTACAATCGTGCCGGAGAAATTCAGAGTTGAGCAAACTCAAAAACAAAACTTAAAATATTTAGTTTAATTGTCCAACTTAAAATTTTCTCGAAGTTTGTTGCCTTTAAATTTTGAGTTCACCCAACTTTTCTTTTTTTGCAGTGTAGACACTGATTTCATTAACTGCCAACTGCCATCTTTAATATGTTCTACCTCTTACTTTTTCTATTTTATTCCCTCTTTCTCCTCTTCCATGTGCTGCAGGTATGCCCACCTGTCTGCTGTGCACGTGCCTCGGTGGTTCGGTCTACTGTGATGACTTGAAGCTGGATCATGTTCCACCTCTTCCCAAAGACACCACTCACTTCTATGCTCGCTACAACAGAATCACCAAGATCAACAAGGGCGACTTCGCCCACATGAGTATGTATGATTGAGAATGTCTAAATATCAGACCGGAGACATTCAGAAACCAAATACAAAGTTGATGTTTGGGTGTTTTGTCACATCCGTCCAGACAAGCTGAAGAGGATCGACTTAACCGCCAACGAGATAACGTCCGTGGATGAGAAGGCGTTTATTGGTCTGCCTGTACTGGAGGAGCTGGTGATTCGAGAAAATCATATCTCACAGCTGCCTGCCCTCCCGGAGACCATGTCCCTGATCGATGCCAGCCATAACAACCTGGGCAGCAAGGGTCTTCACAGAGAGGCGTTCAAGGTACGCACACCTTCCATACTTACCATTACTGTCACACACACACTGCAAGAAAAGAAAAGTTGGGTGAACTCAAAATTTCAAGGCAACAAACTTTCAACAAAGTTTTGTTTTTGAGTTTGCTCAACTCTGAATTTCTCTGGCACGATTGTAGCGCTGCTATGAAATGTCAGCTAATGTTGTGACCACAATTTTGAGTTAGCATTGATACGCTAATGGCTACTCTTGTAGCTGTAACAAGCAGCGCCGCTAGCATCAGTTAGCCGCTAGCATCAGTTAGCCGCTAGCTTTCGCTAATGACCAAATTTCCCAACAAAGAAATAAGAGTTATCAGAACTATTGTCCCTTGTTGTGAACCCCAACTTAAAGATATAAGTAACAACAACTCACCAACTTGTTTTTGAGCAGACAACTGGCTTCCTTTGTTGTGCTAACTTACATTATTGCCCTAAATGTCAGAAATTTATATTTCCAAGTTTTACCAAATTAAATCACTGTTTTAGGCCAAAAAATACAAGTTGGCTTTTTTGCAGTGCATGCACCAAATCAATAAAGGCAGATATATCAGTTGATATTAGCTTGTTGTTGTGTTTTAATAAGTAGTCCACGGTCTTGGTCACAATATAGAAAATATATATACAAATAAATAAATATATAAAACCTTTTTTCCTAGTGGCCGTAGTAATTATGAAGAGAGAAAAGGAGAAATTCAACCATCTTCTGAGTATCACAAATCTAGACCATCAAAAGAAAAATCATTCTGAATGTAGCATTTTCTGATTAAGAAATGTAGGACATGTCATTATTTAGGCTTAAGGAGCAAACATGCATTCACAGTTAGCTACACATGGCTTCTTGTCTGTTTACAGTCAGCTCTGTGCATTGTAAACAACCCACAACAGTTTTGCAAAACTTGCAGAATGGTGACGAGTTATTTAAAGGCTGATGCTGTCATGGGGGCGTTTAATGTTCTCCAGAGTAGAACTTAGCCAAAGACAAAGATCCCTTCATGCACAATTATGCTACAGACTATATTTGTTGGGTGAACTACAAGAATTTTAAATTGCTAGCAATGAAAAACTTGAGTTGTGTTTCAGTAAACTTAACTTATTTTGTAGCAGATTTTATTCGTCAAGCTTGGAAGAGAAGGCGATTGACATGAAAGCTGGGGGCTTTGTGCGCATGACATGAAAATTTAAAAAAAAAATCAACCAATCAATAAATCACAGTATGCACATAAAAAACAGAATTATCTGTGAAGTATTAATTTTCATCAGCCAATTAAAAAGCTTAGTGAGAATATTGTCTTTCGGAATAAGAGCAAAAAAATATATTTTGTGCATGTTCAAATGGTCAATGGTATATTTGAAAAACTACTATAAAATGTGTGATGGATCCCTTACAGTTTCTAAAGGCCTGAGCCAATAACAACTTCTATCTTTTGTCTTTGTATCAGGATATGACGAGCCTGCTGTACCTGTACCTCACAGACAACCACATCGATTACGTCCCTGTGCCTCTTCCAGACAGCCTGCGATCTCTACACCTACAGGTACACCTGCTGGCCTCACCACTCCATTATAACTCTCTTTATACTTTTAATTTTATATAAAAACAAATAAACTGAAAAGGCAATCTAGAAATAAATGATTGCAGGTGCTGTTCACCCACTCAGGTGTGTCCTCTGCTCATGATGAAGTGGGTGGAGCTATGATAAATTACATGATGACATCATCAAACTTCATGAACCAATAAGCATGAGGAAGGTGTTGCCCAAGTAATCTAATTAGGCAAATTAATTTAAAACACCTGTGTGGGAGGAGCAGGGCGTGTGCTTGTCACTGAACAGCTCATGAAAAAAAATAAAATAAAATAAAATAAATAAATATATAGTGCCCTAATAAAAAGAAAAATGTTAAACCTGGAGTGGCCTAACTTGACACTGGTGGTATCCAACACTAGTGAATTTGAATCCCTTCAGTATAATTCATTGAATGTGTTTAGGGTTTTTTTTTCTCAGCAAATTAAAACAAACTGACCCTGATTAAGCTGAAAATGTGTTGGTCTAAAATACGGTTGTTCATTATCAACACAGACGTTTTCTTTCTCCATGAACCTTGAAAGTAGTTGAAGCTGTGCTGGACCTAACCTACTTAAATAAAAAATAACTTAATTTAGACCTTCGAAGGACCAACCCTGAAATTTTTACCAGTTGCATAATAAATGTGATATTTAGCCCAATTACTGGACCTGGTTTTAACTAATCCAGATATTTTAGGAACCAGCTCCAAAATGGAGCTTTTTTAAAAGTTTGGCTGTATGCAGATGACATAATTAATATTTTGGAAGTCCAACCTCGGGTCCTATAATAAGTCTATGATAAACTGTGCAGCCACAAAAATGTCCCCATTGAAACCCATTAAAACCACCAAAGTGATCCCACAGCATAAAATCATTCATTCTATTATATCAGGTTTTGACATATCTTAGACTGAAATAAACAATCCTCCGAGCATTAAGTACACAGAATACAATTAAATCTTGTTTTCTTGTTTTTTCTTCTTTTTTTTTAATAAAAAGAAAACAAGGTGACATTATGTAACAAATTGGAATTTTAGGGGGTTCAAATTCTGAAAATGAATGAATAACTACACTGTAAAAAATGTTTGTAGAAATTACAGCAAAACACTCAAATTTCATCAGAAATAGGGCGTAAAATTAAAAATTGGATATCACCGTAGTAGTCACTTAATTACTGTGAATCAAGGAATAGTACCAAATTTAAACTGTAAAATTATTTTAAAAAATATAAGTATAATTATGGAGAAATACCATAATGTCACAAAGACACAATTACCCCCAAAAAAACAGGGTTATAAATCTTAAATAAAAAAAATTCCCCTGATATTTACATTTAAATTTACAGTAGAAAACCCACTAACTGTATTTTTTACAGTGAAGTTCTGGCAACCACAGCTGCCAGTATTTTACCGTAAATGAAATAGATTTTTTTTTACAGTGTAGTTATGACCAGAACTGATGAAAAACTTAACTCAGAAAGTGAAACGTAATTAAATTTATGACAGTTTTTGAAACTGACAGTTTTGGTTCTAGGGTAAAAAAAATCCCCCCTACATGTTTCTATTCTAATCTATAAAGATGAATTTTCATTATTATAATTTGATTCATCAAAGCAAATCTATGCATGATATCTCATTATGTATCCCCCTAGCATTAAGCACACAGAATAAAATTAAATCTTGTTTTCTCTTCTTATTTTTTAATAAAAAGAAAACAAAGGTGACATTATGTAACAAATTGGAATTTTTAGGGGGTTCAAATTCTGAAAATGAATGAATAACTAGTTATGACCAGAACTGATGAAAAACTTAACTCAGAAAGTGAGACATAATTAAATTTATGACAGTTTTGGTTCTAGGGTAACAGAGAGAGTATTTACGAGGAAAAAAATCCCCCTTTTATGTTTCTATTCTAATCTATAAAGATACATTTAAATCTTTACTATAATTTGATTCATCAAAGCAAATCTATGCATGAAGATATCTCATTATCCAATCTATGCATGAAGATATCTCATTATCTCACTATCTCACTATCTTTTTCTGCAGCGTAACAATATTCAAATGATGCACGAGGACACGTTCTGCAACCTGAAAGATTTCAACTACATCAGGAACGCGCTGGAGGACATCCGTCTGGACGGGAACCCCATCAACCTCAGCAGGACCCCGCAGGCCTACGTGTGCCTGCCCCGTATACCCATCGGGGATCTCGTTTAACCACACAGACACATAATACCTACACTCTTGCACACTGACTCCCGAGAAAACAACCACATGCACACATCTTTGTACATATTGACACACAAAGCCACACACGCAGACATGCACACCATTAATCCATTAATTACGATTACAAACTGCCATACATGCTGCTGACAGATACTATAGATCAGTAAAACTCTGTGTGGAAGTTTGTTTCATAAACATCCACAAACACAAATTATGAGTCAGATTCTGGTGGTCAAGCACATACACTCTGCTCTCCTTCTTCCTGTTGCTCAGTTTTTATGCCAGGTTTAACACAACAACATGCACAAACACCCTGAAATTGTCACTCTCTCATTCCCTTGCCTACAAAAATGCATGCACACACACTTACAAGCACACACACATACACACAAGAACTTTCTCAAAAGCCAAACAGTTCCGCAACTTGATTAAAAGCAAACAAATCGGTGGCATTCGGAGAAATCAGTTTATTAAAAACCCTCACATGGCATGTATGTGTCTGTTTAGTGTCTGTTCACGACTGGCAGAGAAACAACCAGTAATATTGTTTAAATATGTTTGTTTTGTAAAAATAAAAAATAATAATATTAATATTAATGACAACTCTAACACTTTTGGAAATGTATACTAGCATAAACTTATTGAAGCTGGAGCTTAATGAAAGGTAAATTTGAGTATCTAATGCAATAAAAGACGCATTTAAACACAATCATTTGTTGTAAAGTCTGTACTGTAATATAAAAAAATATATATTCTGAGAAAAAAAAGATTTTTTACATGAACTGCAATATTTGGTATATTACATTTCAAAAAGTGATGTTTTAACCGTGCACAATAGCAAAGACTCGAATGTCGAGAGTCGATCAAATAAAGACTTTTGTTTGAGTTTGGGAGGGGGGGGGGTTGTTGATTTTGATTGTGGATGGGGTTAAGAATAATGCTAATAGCTTGCCATTGTGTGCTCTGTATGGAATAACCACAAGTGAATAAAGTTGTTTTGAAGACCTCTCCGAACCAGGAGTGGCTCAACGTTTTCATTGACAACTTATCAGTGAAGTCTGGTGTGCATTAGGGATGTCACGATACCAGAAATGTTGTAGTCTATACCAATATCACTGAATTTCCATGATTCTCATTACCCAATTCAAACAAAAACAGAACAATAAATCAAATTTTGTCATTTCTGACTGTCAGAGACCCTAAAAATCTAAAAAAAAAACAACAACAACTGGATGTCAATGAACTCTGATGATTGTCCACAATTCATAGAACTCTAGTTACATTAGTAACCTCTCATTCTATTTAATTAGAGTTCATTGTCCTCCAGGTATTTCTTACTGCCTGTCGTGCTCAGAAGAATTCATAGAACTCATCCAGAACCAGGAGGTGCTCCCCTTTATTCTCACTGTGGAGCAGAGAGAAAGGTGCAGTGACGATTCAGCAGAATGCTAACTTGTTGCTCTCACTACCAATATTTCTTGTTACAATGAGGCTGAAAAAACCTGCATGCTGCAGCACATGGAGGTTGCATCATCTGGCGAGCCTTAAGCGACCATATGAGCTTCATGTGAGGCAACATGGAAGGTCATTGGGCATTTCCTGATGATGCAGAACTGTAAAAAAGGAGCACGTCACGTTTTCATAATTTAGCAATCAACACAGCACCAAGTTTTGGTTCTTGTGCAACCTGGTCTCACAGGAATCCGTGGAATAGCCACGGAATCGCTCAAATTTCCGTGAAACTGACACGGATTTCGCTACAATGCAAGTTAATGACAGTCATATCCCGTGGCTATTCCAACATACAATGCGATTATGTACATTCACTGAGTGAAGATTTAGAAAATAAAACATATATTTCTCGCTAGAAATGTGATCAAAATCCATTTTTATGCAGAAACTAAGTCAAAATATTGATTTTTCACACAAAAAATGAGAGAACTGTCCGCCATGTTTTTTGTTCTGACCGCCGGAACCTTGAAAGTCACGTGACTTGGAACAAACCAATAGGAACAAATATCCATGGAATAGCCACGGGATATGACTGACTTTAACTTGCATTGTAGCGAAATCCGTGTCAGTTTCACGGAAATTTGAGTGATTCCGTGGCTATTCCACGGATTTTGAGTTAAGCGAAATCCGTGGCTATTCCACGGATTCCTGTGAGACCAGGTTGTCTTGTGACATCCCTAATGTGCATTATGCAGCTGCAGCTAAGGTGGAAATATGTTACATCAGGGAAGGTTTTGTGCAAAAAAAAAAGAAGCAATGAATCAAAAATTTTCAATAAGTTTTTCAAACAAGTTGAGGAATCTGTCCTTCCTGTCCATGACGTCTAAGTGGTTCTCTTCTGTCAGCTCCTCATCCAGAACCAGGAGGTACTCCCCTTTATTCTCACCGTGGAGCAGAGAGAAAGGTGCAGTGACAATTCAGCAGAATGCTAACTTGTTGCTCTCACTACCAATATTTCTTGTTACAACAAGGCTGAAAAAACCTGCATGCTGCAGCACATGGAGGTTGCATCATCTGGCGGGCCTTAAGCGACCATATGAGCTTCATGTGAGGCAGCATGGAGGTCAGTGGGCATTTCCTGATAAAGGAGCACGTCACATTTTCATAATTTGCAAATCAACACAGCACCAAGTTTTGGTTCTTGTGACATCCCTAATGTGCATTATGCAGCTGCAGCTAAGGTGGAAATATGTTACATCAGGGAAGGTTTTGTGCAAAAAAAGAAGCAATAAATCAAAAATTTTCAATAAGTTTTTCAAACAAGTTGAGGAATCTCTCCTTCCTGTCCGTGACGTCTACGTGGTTCTCCTCTGTCGCCTCCTCAGCTCCTCCTCTGGCTGCAGACATCCTCTCCTGTCTGGCTCGTTCTCTCTCCAGAGCCAGACGCTCTCTGCTCACAGCGTCTCTGTCCCTCTCCAGCGCCGCTCTCTCCCGCTGCAGCACCGCCTTCTCTCTCTCTATGGTCGCCCGCTCTCTCTCCAGCGAGGCCCGGTCTCGGTCCAGAGCGGCGACCTCCCGGTCCAGCACCGCCCGCTCCCTCAGCAGCACCAGCCGCTCCCTCTCCATCACCTGCTTCTCTCTGTCCAGCACCTGCCTCTCGCTCTCCATCATGTCCCTCTTGTTCTCCATCTCCTGCATGGCTCCAACCATCTCCTCGCTCCCCTCCTCCTCGTCCTCGTCTCCGTTCAGGGAGACCTCGATCTCTGGGCCGCCTTCTAACAAAGGTCCAGCTGAGTTTATGAACATGGACACCTTCCTCTTCTTGGCTCTGGAGTTGGGTAAGAAGTCTCCGTTGGTGGGGACGGCCTTGAGGATGGGGGCGTTGCCTTCCAGACGGCCCTCCGTGGCGTCGTCCATCAGTTTGAAATGAGGCCACGACTCAGGGAAGACTTTCACCCCGTCTGGAGGATGCTTTAGGTCCTGAGGAGGAAGAGAATGAATAAAGATGGAAATGTGCATTGCCTGATAAATCAAAGTGATTAATATCAACTGTACCTTGTATCTTTTCTTCATGTTTTCCCACTTTTTGGACGCTTGACAATGACTCATCTTATGTTGCAAGCCCATATGTTTCAGGATGGCCCTGGAAATATAAAAGCACACAAAAACATGATAGATGATAGATAGATAGAGAGATAGATAGATAGATAGATAGATAGATAGATAGATAGATAGATAGATAGATAGATAGATAGATAGATAGATAGATAGATAGATAGATAGATAGATAGATAGATAGATAGATAGATAGATAGATAGATTACTTTATTCATCCCCGAAGGGAAATTCGGTAAAACATGAGGGCTGAAACAATAACACTTCAACATGAAATGGGTTCGGTTTTGGTTCTTGAGTCTAACTTTGGAGTATTTCAACCAATAATAAATTAGTTCAGAACCAGAAAAGTTTGTTTCCAGCTTGAACCAAAACAATAACAGTTTGTTTTTCTCAACTTGAAGTGCAATTCAAGTGTGTGTCATATTCTACAGGTTGGAAAGAGATGATGAGGTCTTGCACATCTTCTGTGTCTTATCGTTAATAGTTGGTCCATGCTTGGGTTTTTTTTTTAAATAAAAGCAAATATCTAAAAACTTGCAGGCAATCCACCTTCTTGCTACCACTGTTTACCTCTGTTGTGTATTGTGCAGCGTCTTCTGATAATTACACATCCTTAAATTATAATGATTCTGCACAAAACTGATAAAAAGCAGAATGGTTCACTTGATAACAGCCAGGTTCCAAGAACCGAAACACAACGGGTCAAAGAACCAGAGTTAGTGTAGCTGATTTATCAATCAATCGACAGAACTTTACTTGTCAAATATTCTATGAATCATTTAAGTCATTGTTTTAAAGTAAAAATACCAAAAGATGACTGGTATTAACAAGCATTTTGAATTATCTCATTTAACCTGCATTAGTGTAGAACATCCTGTGCAAATACAAATACAACTGTAAATGCAGAATATTTTTGGTATGGTACTTCCACTTCATGCATCTACATATTAAGTAGATTTAATATATTTAATGTCTCTCAGAGCTTTTTCTTGTTTTTACCTCCAGGCCCACATGGAAGTATTTCTCCTTCCAGAGAAGAGGTAATTATTAGAAACCCTCAGCTTCACAAAGTCTTCAACTTCTTGTGCACTCACTGTAAGGGAGAGAAAATAAATAAATTAGTTAGAGATGCTTGCTGAAAAATGTAGAATTAATAAAATATGTGAATCAAACAATTCTCTAATGTATATATATGAATTAATTAATAAGATTGTCCCCCTTTTTATGAAAAGAAAACATGCACAGCAGACTTGGGATCTCACTTTTTATAAATTCAGGTGAGAAATTAACACTTTTTTAATCCCATAACCTTCTTTTAGATCAGGGGTCTCAAACTCAAATTACCTGGTGGCCGCTGGAGGCAGTATCAAAATGACCAAAAAAAGACACAAAATTACAAAAAAGACACAAAATGACTGAAAAAACACAAAATGACTTTAAAAAAAAGACACAAAATGACTGATAAAGACACAAAATGACCAAAAAAAGACAAAACATGACCAAAAAAGACACAAAAGTACAGAAAAAGACACAAAATGACTGAAGAAACACAAAATTACTCAAAAAGACACAAAATGACAAAAAAGGCACAAAATGACCAAAGAAAAAACACAAAAAATGACCAAAAAAGACACAAAATTACAGAAAAAGACACAGAATTACTGAAAAAACTCTAAATTACTTTTTTTTAAAAAGACACAAATTGACCAAAAAAGACACAAAATTATTTTTAAAAAGACACAAAATTACAAAAAAAAAAAGACACAAAATTATTTAAAAAAAGACACAATTATTAAAAAAAGACACTAAATTATTTTAAAGAAGACACAAAATTACCAAAAAGACACAGAATGGGACCTTCCACACACAACACGGTAAAGTGTCATTCATATAAAACTCACATTAAACTTTCATATCAAGGTGGGGGCCACAAAATATCGTCACGAGGGCCACAATTGGCCTGCGGGCCGCCAGTTTGAGACCCATGTTTTAGATGAACCTGATCAACAGGTGTCGGGTTACAATCAGTCACCAGTTTGTGTATTGATTTAACAGTCACTTTGATTTGTTGCCTCTTGGTTCATCAGTGATCATTTAAACAAATATTACACAATAAATACGATCTATTTAACCCTCCTGTCGTCCTTCCGGGTCAAATTGACCCAATCTGTTTTGACTATTCCTTCTTTCCTCCCTCCTCCTGCCTTCCTCTCTTCTTTCCTCCTTCCTTCTTTCCTTCCCTCGCCCCTCCTTTCTTTCTTTCCTTCCTTTCCTCCCTCCTTCCTTCTTTTCTTTCCTCCTACCGCTATCTCCTTTCCTTTTTCTCTTCTTTCCTTCCTCCTGATTTCCTCTCCTTTCCTCCTTCCTTCCTTCCTTCTTCCATCCCTCCCGCCTCCATCCCTTCCTCTATACTCCTTCCTTCTTCCCTTTCCCTTGCCCCCCTTTCCTTCCCTCCTTTCTTTCCTTCCTCCCTCCTTTCTGCCCTCTTTCCTTCCTTCCTCCCTCCTTTCTGCCCTCTTTCCTTCCTTCCTCCCTCCTTTTCTCCCTCCTTCCTCCTTTATTTTTTCCTTCCTTTCTTCTCCTCCTCCCCTTTCTTTCCTCCATCCTCCTTCCTTTCTCTCTCCTTTCCATTCTTTCTCCTTTTCCTCCTCTCTTCTTTCCTTCCTCCATCCTTCTTTCTTTCCTACTTTCTTTCCTCCATCCTTTTTTACTTCCCTTTGCGTCCTTCCCTCTTCTTCCTTCCTTGACCCGAGGACAACAGGAGGGTTAAGCATCTGAGGTCCGCTAAAAATGTGTTTTAGCTACATCCACTTCTTTATTGTTGATTGAAAGCCTTTTTGAGTCGCGACCCCCAATTTAACATGCATGTTGTCCGCGACCCCAGAATTACCAAAAAAGACACAAAATGATAGAAGAAAACTAAGACAAAATTATTAAAAAAAGACACAAAATTACCAAAAAAAAGACACAGAATTACCAAAAAGACACAAAATGATAGAAGAAAACTAAAATAGTCCATTCTGACCTCCTGAGTGTGTAACAGTCAGCTTCAAGCCAGAGACTCCTTGGAAAGTAACAACTTGATACAAAATTACAAAAATTACAAAAAGACACAAAATTACCCAAAAAAGAATCAAATCGACCACAAAATGGTCAAAAAAGACACAAAATGACCAAAAAATTCAATAAAATTAAGCAAAAAAGGACTCAAATTGACCACAAAATGATAAAAAAATGGCAACAAAAAGACACAAATTGACCAAAAAAGACACAAAATGAACCAAAAAAGAAACAAAATGACCCAAAAAAGACACAAAATGACCCAAAAAAGGAAACAAAATGACCAGAAAAGACACAAAATGACTCAAAAAAGACACAAAATGACTAAAAAAAGACACAAAATGAACCAAAAAAGAAACAAAATGACCAAAAAAGACACAAAATGAACCAAAAAAGAAACAAAATGACTAAAAAAGACACAAAATGATCTAAAAAAGACACAAAATGACCAAAAAGACTAAAACACATGAACACATAAACACTTTAACACAGTGGAGACAGAGCTGACTTCCAAAATAATTTGGCGACCCCCAGAAATCATCTCGCGACCCCAATTGGGGTCCCGACCCCAAGGTTGAGAATGGCTGCACTAAAAATGTGTTTTAACTACATCTACTTCTTTATTGCTGATTGAAAGCGTACTTATAGGTTACCTTCACTGTGGAGCCTACTTGCTAGGCTGCTAGGTGCCAAAGCTAACTCCAGTCTAACTGTATGCAGCTTGATTAAAACTTGACATTTCTTGCTGCCTTTACTTACTTTTATATGTGAACTCCACGGGGCTGACTTTATCATAAGTAGTGGTCGTGTAAGCGTGGTCGTTATCCATTTTCTCTCTATTTTCCGTTTTTCGTTTTAGCCTTTTTAGCAAGTAAAGTGCCCTTCGTAAGAAAAGACTGCTTGGTCGTTCCTCCTTCAGAGGGACCCTACCTTCTTCTTCGCTGGTTTTTAAACAGAGCGCCAATGACGGAATCAGCTCGCTAGCGCCATCCAGCCATGTGGCCGTTTAGTATACTGCAATATCATCACACTGTTAAAATAATCACCTAATGCAGGAAACACACAAAAACTTCACCAAAAGTGTAACATATGACATTTATTGATCATTTCACTCAAAAAGGATGTAACAAAGTTTGGCTATTGGCATAGTAATAACACTGTGTGTAAATTAATTCAATTCAATTCAATTCAATTGGCTTTATTGGCATGACGTAACAATGTAGCCTATATATATATTGCCAAAGCAAGCATCAGAAAAAAATAAAACAACATAAGGAAAGCAATATTTACAATAAATTATTAAAATTCTGTTATTCATTTTAAAAGAAAACAAAAACTAATAACAATAAAAGAAAGCAATATTTACAATCATTGAATTACAATCAACATATAATTTATACAATCTAAATATACATAATAAATTATGTAACTTAAGAGAAATAAATGACTTAGGCCATTTTTTGAACATGCCTTTGTGACTTAAGCAAGATATGGTAACACTTTATTTTGAAGGAGTCTACATAAGAGTGACACAAGCCTGTCAGAAACATGACATGACAAGTATCATGAGCATTAATGTTACTTCAGAGTGTCATTAATGTTCATGACACATCACATGTCATGTTTATGACACGCTCATGTCACTCTTATGTAGACACCTTCAAAATAAAGTGATCAGATTCCACCAGGATGGGGACCACTGACTCCAATCACAAATACATTATTTTAGTTTTTACATTTCAGTCTCTGCTGCAGTGTATGTCACCATAAGTTGTTTATTATTACTGGCATTGCTGTTTTATTATTATTAATGTTTTGTTTTTAATTGTTTATTGTAAGGTGACCTTGAGAGTCCTGAAAGGCGGCTATAAATAAAATGCATTATTATTATTATTATTATTATTATTATTATTATTATTATTATTATTATAATACACAAGTCCTGCAGCTCAATCATGGCTGGAAGTGTGAAAGCCTCCAAAAATGTATTTTGTGCAGAATAACACAGATATATTTAGATAAGCGTAAAAACAAACAAGGAAAAAAACAAGTTGAATTTCTATAAAAATAAGAAATAATAATTAATATTATTATTATTTAGAGTTGGTTTATGTACTACGAGCCTTGGTTTGTTATGGACAATGTCTTGTTTTTCATGTTTGCTATGAATTCTAATTGTAATTGTAATTACATCTAATTTCTCTGCTTTCATGATATTTATATCTATTTTTATTTTCTTGTGTTGCCTAAACATGGGGTGATCCCTGGCAGAGAACACGTGGGAGTGGCTGCATGGATCATAAAAGTGAAGAAAGGAAAACGAAAGTATTACCAACTCCAGAATGGCGGCTGCCTACCGTAAGTATGACTCCTCTTTAAACATTACTTTAATTTTTTATTTAGGAAATGATCTGCAGATGATAACTGTCTTTTTATCTCGTGTTTGTCGACTTTTATGCCCTCCTAAAAAAGATATGTGCGGTTGCTGTGTGTTTGATAACGTATCATTATATATTTATTTGAGAGATTTAGAGCTGTAATTGACTAGTTAGAGCAAACCGAATAAAAGTAGACTTTTGATAAATATAATGTTAAGAGATAGGGTTAACTCTCAGTTGAATACACAGATTTATCATAAAAGGTTCTTTTGCAGAATTTGATAATTTACAGTTTCAGTTTCGTTTTTTCTTAAATACAGAACTTTCCTACAGTTTAATTACAGCTGTAGCCCAAACCTAAAAAAAAATTTAACTATTTCTCATTGATAGTGTGTTAAATCAAAGATATGTTCATTATTTAAACTTTTTTTCATTCAACTATTTTCCAAATTGTAGGTCATGGCCAAAACAGCTTGTAAATGAATTCTCCAGCAGGGGGCAGCAGATACACATAATAAATATTAAATTATGTATTTGAATTGAAGACCTAATCTTATGTATCTTATGTGTCTCTAAATATACTAAAAAAAATACTTCAAATGGCTGTAGGCATTTTAAAGTGAGCTTTAACTATTTGTTTACTAGTTTTCACTGGACAAACATTGCTGCTGACATAATAGAATCATTAAAAGTAACACCCTTAATGTAGGCTACACAGGGAAATAATTATCTTCTTTCTTCTTATCTTCCTATGCACAATTATCTTCAATTGTTTGTTTTGTTTTTTTGCAACATTAATAGTTAATTTAACTGGAGCTGTGGGACCAAACAATAAAAAAAAAACAGCCTCACACCAAAATGTCTTTATATGTTTGGCCTTAAAGTAAATATTGAGATTGTATTTCTACCATTTAAAGATAAAAAACTTGTTCACTGGGAATTCTAAATAATATGTTTTCACCAAACATGTAAATATTTGTGTTTTTTCCAGAGTCTGATGAGGAAAAAGTGCCAAAAAGTGAAAGTGAATCTGATGGCAGCGATGAGTCAGACAGCGAGAGGAGTTCAGATGGAGAAGATGTTGAAACTGACTGTCAGGTTGGTTTCTTATGAAATGTTGTTTATTAAATAAATTGGTAAATATCGCTTTGAAATAAATCCTGAAATTATTTTGAAAAGGATGTTCTTCAAAGGATAAATCCTATTTTTTAATGTAATTCTTATTTTATATTGTTATTTATTAAAGTTAAATATATGTGGCATTAAGATTAATAAAATAAACTATTTGCTTATTTATTTATCTATATTGACCCATTTAAATATTATTATTATTATTATTATTATTATTTATTATTGTATTTGTTTACATTTGTTTATATATGTATTGTATTGTAAATATCGCTTTGAAATAAATCCTGAAATTATTTTGAAAAGGATGTTCTTCAAAGGATAAATCTTATTTATTAATGTAATTCTTATTTTATATTGTTATTCATTAAAGTTGTTATCTGATACATTTATTTGAATATAATAGATGGAAATGAAAATAACTGGAAAATAAATGTGGCTTAAGATAAATAAAATAAAATATTTTCTTATTTATTTATTTATCTATATTGACCCATTTATATATTATTATTATTTATTATTTATTATATTTGTTTACATTTGTTTATATATGTATTGTATTCTAAATATCACTTTGAAATAAATCCTGAAATTATTTTGAAAAGGATGTTCTTCAAAGGATAAAAAAGGATACAAATATTATATAAAAATAACTGGAAAATAAATGTGGCATTAAGATACATTAAATAAACTATTTGCTTATTTATTTATCTATATTGACCCATTTATATATTATTATTATTATTATTATATTTGTTTACATTTGTTTATATATGTATTGTATTGTATTATATATTTATTGCCTTGTCTACTTATTTCAGAATTTAATTTATTTTATTGCCATATTTATTTACTTTACAGGCATATATAGTTGTTTATTTATTAATCTAATATGGACTTAAACAGCAGTACATATTTTTTTGAACAGAGAAGATGTTGGAGTCAGCATCTATTTTACACATATTATACTATGTACAACATGACTGAATTTCCATCTGTAGTGATTAAAAAAATCTTTTGTATTTTCACTTTCAGCTTTATGGGAAACAGCCCTGTAAGTATTATAACGGCAAAGGCTGTCGGGACGGCAAGAAGTGTCCTTACCTGCACGTCTGTCAGTACGCCCTGACAGGAAGCTGTCGCTACGGGGACAAGTGTAAGCTGAGTCACCCCGGAGAGGGACGAGGGGCCTCCGGGGCCCGAAGCAGAGCCTCAGACCGATCGACATCCAGTGGTGAGCAGAGATCAATGCAACTAACTACTGTTAACCCTTTATCAGGCAGAGAACTATATCTGGTAACTTCAGGTAATATCTCGAGAAAAAAGTTGCAAATTTACTACATTAAAGTGGCAAATCTACAAGAAAAAATGTTGCAGATTTAAGAGATTGCAAGTGGCAAATCTGCGCGAAAAAAGTCACAGATTTATGAGAAAAAAGTGGGAAAAAAGCAACTTTTTTCTCCCAGATTCACCACTTTAAATCTCATAAATCTATGCATTTTTTTCCAGTAGATTTGCCACTTTTATCTCTTAAATCTGCGACTTTTTTTCTTGTAGATTTGCCACTTTAATCTCGTAAACTTTTCTCTCAAAATATTATTTTCGTATGTTTTTGTGCAAATGTAAAAGGTGAGTTACTGTATTGCCATCACCTGGTGAGGAAAGGAGCCAATTTGGTATTTGTTTCAATCAGTACTTGCTTTAACCCTTTATCAGGCAAAGAACTATATTTGGTAACTTCAGGTAATATTTCGAGAAAAAAGTTGCAAATTTACTACATTAAAGTGGCAAATATACAAGAAAAAAAGTTGCAGATTTAAGAGATTGCAAGTGGTAAATCTGCGCGAAAAAAGTCGCAGATTTATGAGAAAAAAGTGGGAAAAAAGCAACTTTTTTCTCCCAGATTCACCACTTT